>NC_045448.1:12827152-12867405 GCF_002776525.5 Piliocolobus tephrosceles | reverse complement strand
TTCCTTCCTTCCTTCCTTCCTTCCTTCCTTCCTTCCTTCCTTCCTTCTTTCCTTCCTTCCTTCCTTCCTTCCTTCCTTCCTTCCTTCCTTCTTTTCTTCCCTCCTTCCTTCCTTCTTTCCTTCCTTAAAGATTTATTAGTTTTAAGTTATATACCTGGTTAAAATGTTGAAGAGAAACGTAGAGAAGGGGCGGAAAACATGCACGCATGCATGCACAATGACTGGGAAAAAGGAGAATTTCCTAAAATTGCCTTTTCTTTTTCTTTATTCAATTAGAAATGTTATAAAAACAGGATAAAGCAAAAATGACTATCAATTATCTAAGCTTAGAAGTATTCATAATTGCCCTAATTCTCTGCCAGATATTCGTCCAGGAGTAGTAACATAAAATTTGTCTCCTACAAAGAATGTCAAGGACTGTCGTAGGGAAGTGAAAAAATATGAAAACTAAACTTCACTTAATGGACAAATTCATTATAAACAGGGCCTTAGAGGAAAATCACTGTTTTGTATTTCTTTATGGGTGAATCACAAGTAAAAATAGAATAAATTTTATGTCTGTTAGATTATGAACTAAATTCTGTCAGGTAAATTCCTGTGATTTTCTTTGAAGTCAGCTGTAATTAAACTCATTCACGGTTCCTCTGTGAATGTTCAATTTTACTACAATTTTGACTTTGATTAATTTGAACACTGAAGAAAAGACTTTTCAGAAACCATCTGAGCAAAATGTTTTCTCAAACCCAGTAGCACTATTGATTTAATCTTTCTACAAGGTATACATAGATCAGAATATTTCATTGTACCCCATAAATATAAATAATTATTTGTCAATTATAAATAAGTTAATGAAATAAAATAAAATTAAATCTACACCTAAAAAGAAGAAACATATTTGGAAACTGAAACTATGTGGGTATTTCGAATTACAGCCGTTACAAACCAACATTTCTCTCTTGTTAACAAAGTCACAGTACTGAAGATGTCTGGCTTCTATGACTTTAGGAAAATTGTGGGGTTTTGCATGTAAAACTTTATATTTACTTAATATTTCTACTTTTTGTGCAAGTTTGCTCTAATGTTACCCTTTTACTGGAGATATGTGTAATTTCATTTAGAATGAAAAACTTTTAAAAGTTTGATGTGAGGATGGAGAGCTGGGCTGATTCCAAGATTAAAGAGAAGAACCACTGCACAAAGTGTTAGGAAGCCTGAGTTCTGTTGCTGTTTTGAGGTTGACTAGTTGTGTATTCTGAAAATGATCATTTTTTCGTCTTGGTCTGCTTTCCTCTATCTTTAAAATAACGGGGATACGGACTAGATCGTCTATGACAATGCCTCTCTTAAAAAGTTTATACCAGTTTAATTGGCACAATTAATCACTGAATAAATTAGATGAACCTCAGCCACATCAAATCCAGTACACAAGCACCAATAAAAGTGACTTAGTCCCATGCAGCTAAGTGCAATGAGAAAAGCAGCGGACACTTCTATTTACTCCCTTCTATTTACCTCTTTGGTGTATTTTTCGGTTATTTCTTGGCTTTCCTATATCTCTAGTTCCAGAAAACCATGTTGGCATGGCTTCTCAGTTATGAGGTGTCCTTGGCTAGAGAAGGTCTAGGCTGGGGTTTCTCAATGAATGCTCAGAGCTGTGTTAAGTGTAGGAGTTATAAGTTGGCTTCATAGCTATGGGACCACTGGTTGGCACATCTGTAACATGGTATTAGTGATTGCAATAATAACACTATTTAGCAGTGCTCTAAAATTAGAAAAGATAATGCCTATGAAGTGTGTGCTCAATAAATGTTAGACACTGTTAAAATTGTAATAACAATTATTATTATTTCCCAGAGTGCTTGTTAAATTCAGATTTCTTGGCTTCATCTCCATTGGCAACCTAGGAGTGTAATTTTGGTGAGAAGAGATTGCAGTGTGGGGCCTTCCATGTGCAGAATCATGAATCACCATCATTGACCTCTTTTTCATAGCATCAGGACAAGAGGATTTACATCAAAAGATAAATGGGCCGTCGTCTCTTACAAAACTTGAATTCTACTCCAAACTCCAGGTGTGAACTTTGGTAAGTTTTTGTATTTCTCTCCATCTATACCATTTTAAAGAGAAACTAGTCATTTATCCAGAGCTCATAGTACGGAAAGAACAAGTCAGTACGTGGAATATGCCTCATAGAAGCTCCTCATCCATTTCCCAGTAAAAGCATTTCACAACCATATCCATCATTTTCTATCCTAGTATTGGTAACTTGGTTTAATTTTGGTGTGGAATAACTTATTGTGTTGAAAGAGTATCCTAAAGCCAGCGCTGTCAGATAAAACTAAAGCAAGCTGGTTGTAAAATGGCCCTCTTTGAGAGATGGCATTTACTCATCTTTTAAATATCTTTTTTGAAATGGGAAAAAGTATAGCGAGTATGGTATTAGATCACCTTTTACCAACAATTTCTCTTATTACGTGAAGTTACTGAGTGATAAGGTAACCTCACTGAGTCAAGTAGAGAAGCACACTGGGAAAATTGTTTTTCTTTTTCGTATTTGTTTTTCTGAGATTCTCTATAGAATAAAAATACCTTAACATTTCTACACAAAGTAGAAAAAACATGGGTTAGGCAGTAATTCATACGTGTTTGCAATAGGCAACAACTGTTGTACAGAGGTGAATATAGTGGTACCAAATATGATCGCATTGATCTGTAGATTGATTCAAATAGAACTGGCATCTTAAATATAGCAAGTCTTTCAAGCTATAACAATTGCATGAACTTCCATGTATGTAGGTTTTCTTTAATTTCGTTAATGTTTTAGGTGGGAGTATGGAATTCATATAAAGTACAGAAGTTTTTAAATCTTTTGTTAGATTTATTTCTGGGTATTTGATATTTTAAAGTAACAATTCATATGGAATAATATTTAAATTATTATTTTCTATTTTCTTGCTGCTAGCGTGTAAAAACACAAATGCTTTTGCTCTATTGCCCTTGTATCCAGCAACAGTGGTATATTCACACATTTTTAATTTTTTCTTTGTAGATTATTTTCATTTTCTATGTACATGATTTGTTAACTTCATTTTTCATTTTCCAATCTTGTCTCATTTGAGAACATCAGGATTAATGCTTTCAATATTTCATGATTAAATGTGACATTTGCTTTTTATATGGTTAACCATTAAAATGTTGTAAATTTCCTTTTATTGTTAATGTGAAGAAATATGTATCATAATATTACATATTATTAATTTCTCTTTTTGCATCTATAGAGATGATAGAAGTATTTTTCTCTTTTTATTCATTATAGAATTACATTGTTGAGTTATGTTAATTTATTTCGTTAAGTGCCTTGTGTTCTTGGAATAAACTACACTTTGCCTTTATGCAGTATTCTATTGGTAAAATGTTGGATATGAAGTGTATTATTATTATTATTATTTTAAGAGACAGAGTCTGACTATGTTGCCCAGGCTGGATTGCAGTGTCTGTCCACAGGCGCAATCCCACTGCAGACAAGCATGCGAGTTTTGTATTACATTTTTTAGTTTTTATGCATCTATGTTTAGTCTTTTTTCTTACATTTTTCAGATTTGGGTATCAGCCTCACAAGTTAGAAGCTGTCATTTATATTTTGTTTTCTGAAAGATTTTGTTAAGGGTTATATTGTTGCTTTATTAAATATTTGCAAGAATATGTGAGAGCAAGCATTTAGCCCTGTAGCTTATCGACGTGGACATCTTTTAGTGTGGAATCAATTACTTTTAATACCAAACAATAGAGATTTTTATTTCTTACAGTTTTAGCACGATAAATTTTATAGATTGGAAGACACACAGTATTGTAACATATTGGTTGTCTGCAAATTATTATACAGATTCTATAGAATGCTAAATTCAAGCTAGTTTTACTTTTGTAAAAATTGACAAACTGATTTTGAAATTCACTTAGAAATGCAAATAGACAGTAATAGCCATGTTAATCTAAAAATAAAAGCAAAGCTCTTTACATTTCCAAACTTCAGTAGCTTTTAAAATGTTTAAACCTTCAAAAATACTTAAAGGAGTGTGATGTTTGTCCAGAATAGACTAAATGAACATGAGAACAGAAGAATTTAAACACAAACCTACTAATGAACACTACTCTGAAATATGTAAAGAAAAACATGGCAACTCACAGAGTGGGGTGAAGAAGGGGGAGCCTGATGGAAATGTTCTGGAATGGCAGTCAGAAATCTCAGAACCAATCAGAGCCTACCTTCAAAGCATCTCTCTCCAACCTTCTTTCAGAGGACTCTGGTATGTTTCTCCTAAAATGTTAGTATCATCATGTCACTCCCTGAATAAAATTGTATAATGCTTTCTTTTACAACTAGCCAGTCTTTGTCTAGTATATAAACTGTTCTTTATTTATGTCTCCAGCCTCAAACATTATCGCTAATACAGATGGTCCCTGACTTACAATGGTTCAACCTACAAATTTTTGACTTTAAGATGGTATGAAAGCAATACACATTCAGAAAAAACTGTATTTTGAATTTTTATTTTGATCTTTTCTCAAGCTGAGAATATGCAGTAGAAAATTATCTTGAAATGCTAGGTGGGCAGTGAAAGCAGGCTGCAGCAAGTGCAAGGGCACATAATTTATACTCTGTAGTGTACTGTGTTGCCAGATGATTTTGCCCAAATGTAGACTAATGTCAGTGTTCTGAGCACGTTTAAGATAGGCTAGGCTAAGCTATGATGCTCAGTAGGTTAGGTGTGTTAAATGTATCTTTAACATTTAATGTAGTCAACTTACTATGCGTGTATCTGGACATAACACCATCGTAAGTTTAGGAGCTTCTGTACTCTCATGCATTGGTTAGCTCACCCCTACCCATCTATGTATCTAGTAGAAAGCCTGATACACAACAAGAGACAAAAAATATATGTCTGAGGTTTGAGCAAGCTGGTAACTGAGGCAGTAGACTACTGGAATTCCCGAGTTCCTCTTTAAAAACAAAAGAACCAAAACAAAATACCTGGAAAACATACAAAAATCCAGGTGACTAGGTATCTTCACAAACTCCAGTATATTAGAATGAGGGGCTAAATAGCCACTACCAACGAAGGGGACATCATAATAGCAACTAGGCAGAAAGAGTGGAGGGAAGGTCCTGAGAGCTGGAAACATAGAATGTAATCATTAACAAGTATCGACTCTAAAAGGTCACATGCAGTGTGAGTAGCTGAGGCCATCTGAGAAGAGAACAGGTGAAACAAGGAGGGGGCTTTGATAATGAGTATTACCACGTGACTGACTGCCCATGGGATGCTCTGTCTTATGCATGTTTGAGGTTAGAAACTGAAGCACTTTCCAGGATAGAAACTAAACTGTCCCAAACTAAGGAGAAATTGCTTAAAATAAAATTAAATTGAATAATACAGAGATATGAAAAGGCAAGAGAAACAGAAAATCCCAATGAAACCAGGGAAGGCAAATCTCAAAAGCTATAAGACTTAATCTGTGAATATTTTGCATTAGCAACATGATAAAAATTATAAAATTATGAATCTAGGAAAACTGTCCTTATCTAACCTCTCTTCTTAAGAATATAGTAAAAGCCATCTAATTTAAATATGGGAAAAGTAACAGAGTTTGAATGAAAGTACAACAGAAACACATACCACCCCCTAAAACTATTAAAATCAAAAAAACACAAACCTTTCACCTAATATTTCAAAAATGACCAAACATTTTAAGAAAGTGATAGAAATTAGGAAATTACAGTATAAGTTAGATTTATAAATTCCAAAATTAAGAAGATTAGACAAAATAGCAATCTGAAATGAAGACTGATAGAACTGAAGAAAAAGCAAGAAAAATAGTCATTTCGGAAGTTAACATTACACTAGAAGGAATGAAAGAGCAAATGAATACCAAAAATTCTGCCTCATATAAAAGAGAATGTGGAAAAATGTATTTTTTAAATTAAATTTTTTTAAATAAAAAAATTGCTTAAAACGATATGAAAGAAATGCCAGATTTAATAGATAGATAAGAAAAATAAGCATACATAAAACAGGGGTTTCTAAAGAATTCCAAACAATGAAAGAGGGCACATGTTATAAACCATAGTTTTATGAAACTTTTCTGGAATAAAAGATACTTAAACATAATATTAAATACATGTACCAAGATTATCAAGTAAGATTATTGAACTTTCAAAATTAGTAATAAAAAGTGGGAGATTGCCTGTTCACTCTGATGGTAGTTTCTTTTGCTATACATATGTAACAAAGCTGCACGTTATGCACATGTGCCCTAGAACTTAAAGTATAATAAAAAAAAATAAAAAATAAAAAAATAAATAAAATAAAATAAAATAAACTTAGAATTTAAACAGGAAAAAAAAAAAGTGGGAGATATTCCAGCTCCTCCAAAAGAGCTACAAAAGAAAAAGAACAAAAATCAGATCAACGTCAGAATTTCCAAAGGGAACACCTTGCAACTTATGTAAAAATAAACAAAAAATAGTAATTCTACTGGAAAAACTCTCTAAAGGAAGGAGAAAATTCTTAACTGCCTAATATAAAAATGTTCAAAAAATAGGAACAGCTAATTCGCCTTAAAAAGAAAAAAAAAATAGCCAAATGGCTTTTTAAAATACAAAAAGATCCACAGAAGCAATGGAAGTTAAAGCTACACTAAAATACATTTTTTTTCAATTTTTTTGATAAAAATTCAAATTTGTCAGCATACGCTGTTGGCAAAGCTATAGGGAGACAGATTTTTCTAATATATTGCCAGTAGCAATGCCAAAAGATATGAACCCTATGGAGGGGAATTTGGCAATATGTAGTAAATTAGATATGCATTTCCTTTTTTAGCCAGCAATGTCGCTGGCAGAAAGGTGTCACAGAGCTATACTGCCACTAATATAAAAAGGATATGTGCACAAAGCTATTTACTATAGCACTATTTGTTATAGCAAAAGGCTTGAAGTAACCTAAATGTCTACTGGAACAGTTAAGAAATATACGGTACAGTTACATAATGGAATACTCAGTATATATATGAAATGGAAGACAATTATATAAACTATACAAGATGGAGAAAAGTATAGTTTGCCATTGTTTTTCTAAGAATGGAGCAATCTCCAGTACAATAGTCATAAAGCCTTTGCCTTAGAATGGGATATCTAGGAAGCCCACCTTAAAACACATATCAAAGATAATTGAATTGATAAATTTATATTCTCTGTGAAACAAAATAAGACAAACGTTTTGTGGGTCACCTTAGAAAGAGGCTAGGGAACGTAGTCCTTATTGTGAAAATCAAGTATTTATTCTATTCTGCATGTTCAAGTCAAATTGTATCTTAGGATAACCAATAGTTGATGAGAAGTAGCTTTTCTTTTCGGATGTATTAAAGAAAATGTATGAAAAATAATGATAAAATTATAACATTGATATTTTAGAATCCCTAATCAAATAATGAATGAAGGTGATATTTATCAATAGCTGTTAACATCAGAGAAAATAAGATAGTGAGGCTATGTGTGCATTCTGCTAGAAATGCAATACATTACATGTGAAGAAGTTGGAACATGAAATCTAATCTGAATCTAATCAAGTTTCCAGCTCTAACTACCAATTTAGAAAAAAAATACAGAAGACAGAAGAACATGATGAAGGACTCTGTGTAGGTAATATCATTAAAATCCACACTGTGGAACTCTGAGGAAAAATGGACTGCTATATTAACATAGAAATTGAAACAAAAAAAAAAAACACAAAAATGACACAGTCGAGAGGGAAACTCTATCATATTTTGCAAAAGATTTGAGACATGTTATTGAACACTTGCAATATATGAGCTTTATTTTATCCTAATTCAAACAAGAAAAAATGTAAAAATGTGAGATGTGGTGGAGGAAATTTGAACACTGACAAGATCTTTGATGATATTAAGAAAGTATTCTCATATTTTTGATGTCATGTAGTACTTTAATCATGATTTACAAAAGTCATATGTTAGAGGTACACAGTGAATATCACAAATCAAATTAAGTGATAACAGAAGATTGCTTCAAATCAACTGGAGGTGGAAAAGTTGGAGGCATCGTTGAAACAAAACTAGTCATGGGTTAATGATTGTTGAAACTACGTGAGAGGTACATGAGCTTATTATATTCTTTCTACTTTTGAATATACATGAATTTGTCCTGTAGAAACACAAAATGAAAGAGAGAAACTGTAGTTTAAAACAAGGAAGACTCTTTTGCAAATAGTCTCTCAGAGAGGCGAACAGAGGTCCACAGTGCGATAGCTACACTATTTAGAACATCTCATCTTCTTGTTTGTGGTAGGAGCAAAGGAAAAACTCAAGAGTCAAGCAAAGCGTTGTCACTGCTAGATCCAAGAAGTGGTGATGTTGCCCCTGTGCACGTGTCATTGGCCAGAACTAGTCACATGACCCTGCCTTAACTGCAGGGTCTTTGGAGACAAAGTATTCCACACCACAAAGTGGGAAACGGGAACAGATTTTCAGAGCACTACAACTTTGACCACCCATCTCAATGGAACTTTCATAAGGAGTAACACTTTATGCAGCATTTTAAAATGTGTAGCTTCATGTCATTCTCTAAGCAGACTTGAGACACTGGAAAAGGCTAATATCCTAAGTAAAACATGAAGAAAATTTACGAATTTCCTAAGTTCACACAATGAAACAAAGCACATTCAGGACTTCTGAGTTAGAGTAGTTTATTTCCACCTAATGCATTTTTATAAAAATTAAATAGGTTTGTATTTTTTTTTTCTTTTTCTTTTTTTTTTTTTTGAGATGGAGTCTCGTTCTGTCACGCAGGTTGGAGAGCAGTGGCGCGATCTCGGCTCGCCGCAACCTCCACCTCCCAGGTTCACGCCTTTCTTCTGCCTCAGCCTCTGGAGTAGCTGGGACTACAGGTGCCTGCCACCATGCCCGGCTAAATTTTTATGTTTTTAGTAGAGGTGGGTTTTCACCGTGTTAGACAGGATGGTCTTGATCTCCTGACCTCGTGATCCGCCCGCCTCGGCCTCCCAAAGTGCTGGGATTACAGGCGTGAGCCACCGCACCCAGCCAATGGGTTTGTAAATTGAGGGTTGCTTTGTATGCTATAAAGTATTCAGTATATTAGTTAACTCCTCTCTTAAGGAAAGAGACTCGCCATTCTTTGTTCTTTTATGTGATGGTCAGTCAGATGCAACCACAAGAGAAGACTCAGAAAGGTTCAGAGAAAACCAAGTTTATTATACTTACAAGTCTTAGAAACAAAAGTATGGCACATCAGGCAGAACCACTGGGAAAGCGCCTGCATTGGTGAAGAGGCAGAAGGAGAAGGAGCAAGAGGAGATCCCAGGCCACAGCCTTCACTGGAATTTCTTCAGGAAAGGCAAGACAGGGCAGGGTAAACAGTATGGGACTGACAAGTTTTTATACAGGAGGGATTAGGGGTATGCTGGGTAGAGAAGGGCAGGGTCCCTGGCCAGGGTTCTGCCCCTGGGCCTGGGCCCATGGAGCTAAGTGAGAACAGGCACTTTTGTTTTCACACCCAAGTGTTGTATTTTCCAAGACCACTCTGGCCTATCACACCCCCTATCCTGTGCCCATATAAGCCTGAGACCTTAAGCAGGTACACACACAAGTGGCTGGACATCTAGAGGAGCAGAGGAACACACTGACAGACAGCAGCAGCAGACACTGGCAGACCAGCAATGGCGGAATGATGCGGACACCGAGGGGAGTTTGCCCAGGGGTGGTAGGAGAAGTGTCCGGCTACTGGGCAGACCAACTCCAGGGGAAGGCCACCCTCCCACTCCATCCCCCTCCCAGCTCCCCATCCATCTCACTGAGAGCCACCTCCACCACTCAATAAAACCTTGCACTCATCCTCCAAGCCCACCAATGATCCAATTTTTCTGGTACACTGGGCAAGAACTTGGGATACAGAAAGCCTTCTGACCTTGCAATAAGGCAGAGGGCTTAATTGAGCTGATTAGCACAAGCAGTCTGCAGTTGGCAAAGCTGAAAGAACACAGTGTAACACAGGCCCACTTGGGCTTTGGGAGTCATAAACACTCACCCCTGGATGCTGCCATGGGGTCGGAGCCCAAAAGTGCTCCCCACAACCTCTGCACCTGCCCATCTGCATGATCCCCTAGGGGTTTGAGCAGTGGGGCACTTAAGAAGCCATCCACACCCCTGTTGCATGCACTGTATGGGGATAAGGGATCTCTCTAGTTTCAGTCTGAATAATTTTGAAAAGCTCTAAGCTAAAGGAGAGGTCACTAGTTGGGACCTGGCCCTGAGATGACTGAGACAGGCCAGGTAGAGGAGGCAGCGTTCTGGGTTGATTAGTTTGCATACGAAAGGTATGCCCCAAATGAGCCTCTTGCTGTCTCTAACAATTGGCTACTCTAAACAAGAAAGGTTTTTACAATGTCAGAACTTTATAATACACGCAAGATAAAAATATAGAATCAGAACACTCATTAATGGTTCTCCATGCCATCTGCATGGGTGGCTCGGTATACTTTGGGAAAAAGGTGCTGAAAGTCATGGTCAAATCCTATCTGTACCCATGGACTTACCTAGTCACTTATATGAATGATGAAGTCTATAATTTGAGGTCTCAATTCACTGGAATAATTAGCCTAAGTAGACCTCTGCAGTGTTCACAGAATAAATAACCACAAACCACGGTAAACAGTCTTTCCATATGTGAGAACCCTACAGCCCTTTTCCATTTCATAACAGAGATAGCAGCTTCCCTTAGTGCCCCACGCAACTAGTTAGTACTGAGACTTTCTGGTTCTTTCCACATACAGAAGACAAAGATTGGTTTGAGTTATATGATATTTCCCAAATCAGACCTATGCAAATGAAAGGAAGAAAGAAAAAATAAGAAACCTGACCAATGTGCACAGCGTATTCACTGGAATTTCTTCAATTATGAGAGCACAGTAAAAAGCCTTGGAGTCAGTGAAATGCATACAGAATTCCAGCTCTCTGAATGACTTCCCATTCTACCAATGTGACAGGAGCTACTAAGTTTCCAGACCCTTTCTGATGGGGTTCCCACTGGCTAGGAATCAGTGACACAGTTACCTATATTCCAAAGTTTGTTTGGCATGTAAAAACCAAATATTATCAGCTAGTTAAAGCTTTCTCAGTTGCTTTAGCTGTGAGAAGACCCTGCTCTCCATGATCCTCAATATCCCCCATAATTTATGCCTATTTATTATACTTTATAAAAATAGAGTTGTTTAATTACATTTAGTTCCTGACACACTTGTCTGTGTTAATGCATGTAAATTTCAAGAAGGAGGAGGCGCAATTTGTTTTATCTCTGTTTAGGCTCTGTACCACATTGATGAGAAGTAATAGAGACCAATAAACCTTCATTGAATGTATGATCTTATGAATTATAGAATGCAAAGCAAGTGAATGCAAAAAAAAATTAGTAGGAAAGATAATATCTCATATATAATTGGCATACACTCTAGTCTTTACCCTTTAGAAAATAAAAATGTTTACTCCTAGGTTGCTCAATGAAACTAATTTCAGTACTAAATGTATTTTTCTGAGAACTTAAAAAGGTTTTCTACTAACTTTCATTAATATTGAAAGGAGAAAAACATGGTTTAACAGCCAATTTCACATTTTCTGAAATCCCTCACGCTTTAGCACCAATGCCCAGCTGATTGAGACTGTCCTCTCCTGTGCCAGTTCTTGGCTGGAGGAAGAATTAGAACATGCGGCACTTTGCTCAGCAGAAAGTCACTCCATCGTGAACTTAGGAACCTGTCTGCCTGAAAGATGATATTTGGCTAGCTGGCAGGGTTAGTGGAGTCCCCTCTGAGTCTGGAAATCACATGCTTAGCAAAAATTGTGTTTGACTTTATGATTTCTTTCTTTGTTTAATATGTGTCTGTTACAGTACTAGTTAAATTTCCATACTTCCATATCTGTTTTTTTCCCCACGATATGGAAGCTCACTATGGGCTTGGATTATGAGGCTCGTATTTTTTTTAATCTCTGCAGGAACAAAAGAGTGACTTTCATATTGTTGCTGGTCGATTAAATATTTGTTTATAAATTCCTAGGAGACACTCAATGTGTTCCTAAGTTACTGTTTAAGAACTGAGGTTGATAAACAATATGAGGCATTATTACTGAATAGTCTACATATACAAACTTGATGCTTCTAATAGTTGGGGAAGTGTATAAGACAAAAATTTTATTTCTCTTCACTATCTCTTTTTACTTTTTAATATGGCAAGGAATATGAGTTTAAAATTACTGAGATTTTCTTTGTATGTGTGTGCCTTCCTCTTAGTGTATATCTGCTATTTTGTTTGCTCAATGTCTCTTACCTTTGGAGACCCAGGTCCATCATCTCTGGAAGGGGCTGATTCTGCCTTTTACTCCCATCACCTACAGGGAGGAGCAATAGACAGATCTGGCTTATCAGAGAACTTCAAATCATGGCAACAGTGAATGAATGACTAATCGATAGGGACACTATTACATTCCAATCAGAATAACGCTGGGATTTTTCTCTTACAACTATTAGAAAAGATTCTTTCTCTAATGAACTCTGTAAACTGGCACCATATGAGATGAAATGACATCAGCCATCTTGCTTATCAAGTGGAATCTAAGAACAAGGGAGACTGAGTCTTGGTAATGTCATTAGAAGCCATCATTTCAGCAGTGCCTAAAGCTGAAGTGTTTCTGAACACTCTGTTCAAGTCATCAGCAACATTTCTCTTTATTGGTTAAGCTGATGTAAAATAGGTTCTATCAACAGCAAGTGGAAGACTCTGGAACTTATTGCCTCTAATATGTATTTTTTCTGGTATTAACATCTATCATATTGAGACAGTACAGTCAGTGGTTTTTAGTATTTCATCATAGTTTGATTGTCATCATTTTCTTCTTTCTTACCAGTGTGTACGATAATGGTCAGCTGGGTGTGGTGGCTCACACTTGTAATCTCAGCACTTTTGGAGGCCAAGGCGGAAGGATTGCTTGAGTTCAAGAGTTTGAGACCAACCTAAGCAACATGGTGGAACCTGGTCTCTACAAAAACTACAAAAATTAGCCAGGCAGGTGACACACATCTGTAGTCCCAGTTGTTTGGGAGGCTGAGGCAGGAAGATCATCTGAACCCAGGGAGGTCAAGGCTGCTGTGAGCCATTATCCTGTCACTGTACTCTAGCCTGGGTAACAGGGTGAGACCCTTTCTAAAAAAAAAAAAAAAAAAAAAAAAAGCCTATAATATTTTTAGAAAAGTAAATAAATAAAGAAGAAAATAATATGTCTTTCAATTAATGGTGTCTTAGGCATGTATCTAGTTTGAATTGAGATGTGTTTTAAGGTAAATCACACACACCAGATTTCAAAGGCTTCGGATGGACAAAAGAATGTAAAATATCTCTTTAGTAATTTTACATTAATTAGATATTAAAACATATTTTGGAAATAATTGGTTAATTAAATATAGTCTTAAGTAATTTCATCTGTTTCTTTTTACATTTAAAAATGTGGCCACTAGAAAATTAAAAATTAAATAGAAGACTCACATTATATTTCTACTGGAAGGCTCTATTCAGTAGTGTATATAGATTTACATGACTTTACAAATTAGAGTAAACTGAATGACTTTACTTTAATTCTCAATGTCACCATTTATTCTCCTTTTGATTTTTAAATAATGTACCAAATGCTAACAGAATGAGGCATATGTCCCTAGAGGCTTTTTTTACTGGTTTAGTATTCTTTGGGCAAATAATATGTCATGTGCACGTGTATATCTTCTGTATCAACTCATTATTTTTTTCACTATGTTATTTTGGCTTCTTATTAATACCGGATACCTATTTTATATATTGAGAAATACATCTTTAGTAGTACTTTATTTTGCTTTGTCTCAAATGATAATTATATTCTCACCCTCATACTGATAAAAATCATATACCTATTTCATAAAGTTTAAAAATATAGAAAATCTCAAAGAACAAAAATTGAAATTGCTTATTATTCCACTGACACATTATTTTTAACGTGTTGTTTCTACCATTATACTTATTTATGCTCTTAAAATAACCAGGCTTTATTCTAATTTTTCTTACTTTGGCTCACTGTCCTCCTGATTTTGATTTAATATTATTTTTTATTAATGTTAATTAATTTATTATAAATTAATATTGATTAGTACATTTCTGACACTCTGAATTTCCACAACATGTTAATTTTTTCCTGGGCTACATAGTGTTCCCTCATATGTATGTGTCTGGATTTATTTAACTAAACATCTACTATTAAATGTGTAATTTGCAACCAAATTTTAGTTACTATAAAATGCTATAATAATTGTCTACATTGGGGCATATTAGATTACATCCTTAGATAATAAAAAGTAGAAAACTTAGTAGGATATAAAACACAAAATGTTTTCAATAATTTTGACATATTTGCATATTTAAATTTCCCCTCAATAAGTATTAAGCCCCAAACGATATCATTTAAAATCCCTGTAATGTAGAACACTTACAGAAATGTTACGGCACCCCTCATTTTTTCATAGTATAATCTCAGGTTTTTAAATTCAATTAATAGTCACACAATGTAAATCCCTTATCTTCGTCCATTTTTGTTGCTCTAACAGAATAACATAGGTTGGGCAATGTATAAAAGAAAGAGGTTTATTTATATCAGAGTGATGCAGGCTGAGAAGTTCAAGGGGACAGTCCTGGCTTCTGACAAGGGTGTTTGTGTTGCATCATAATGTGGAAAAGAGGGTGAAAGGGAAATTTCAAAGAGGCAGTGTCCCAACGTGTACGGGTCAGTGGCACTCCAGGCCTGTCCCTGGAAAATATTCTGTCCTCCTAGGTCTCTGGGCCTGGGATGGGAAGGGCCACCTGAAAGATCTTTGAGATGCCTCTGGGGCTTTTTTCTCCATTGTTCTGATTCTTAGCGCCTGGCTACATTGTAGCTACGCTAATCTCTTTATCAAGGCCCAGGGGTCCTCCGCCAGCCCCCTTGAATTCCTCTCCCAAAAATGTTCTTTCATTCTCTGCCACACAGCCAAGCTGCTAATTTTCTAAATGTTTTCACTCTGCTTCCCTTTTAATTATAAATTCTACCTTTAGATCATTCCTTTGTTGTCAACTGAATGTATGCTGTTAAACATAACCATATTGCTTTCTGAATGCTTTGCTACTTAGAAATTTTCTCGCCAAAAATTCACAAAGCACTAGGACATGGACACAATGCAGCCCAATCCTTTGTTACAGTGTAAGAAGCATGGGCTGTTCTCTCATTCCCAATACCTTGTTTCTCATTTTCATTTGTGACCTCATCAGAGTGTCCTTTACTGTCCACTTTTCTATCAGCATTCTGGTCACAACCATTAAACCAGCAGTTCCAAACTTGCCCATGTTCCTTTTCCTTCTGAGCTTTCATCAGAATCACTTTTAATCATTTTTAATTTTAATCAATCCATTTGTGGCAGTGCAGTCTTTTTCTAGCCTACTCCTCCAAACGCTTTCAATCTCGACCCATCATCCAATTCTAAAGTGGCTTTCACATTTTCAGGTATATTTAGAGCAATACCTCAGTGCTTGGTAGCAATTTTTGTTGTAATACATTTTGTGTTGCTAGGACAGAATACCTGAGTCAGGGTCACTTATTTTCAAAAGAGATTTATTTAGCTCATGCTTCTGCAGTCTGGGAAGCTCAATGGCATGGCCTTGGCTTCTGGAAAGGGTTTTCTTGCTGCACCATAACACGGTGGAGAAGGTCAAAGGGGAAGTTGGCACATGTGAACAAGCAAAGCCTAAGAAGGCTGCTGGCTCCTGACTTTATAACAGTCCACTCTCACAGGAATTAATTCATTCCCACAAGAACTAATGCAGTCTCTGCAAAATGAAAACTCATTCACTACCATACAGTTCGTATCAAGCTACCCACAAAGATGGATTCCTCTTGACCCAAACACCTCCCACTGGGACCCACCTCTCACAACTGTTACAGTGAGGATCACATTTCAACCTGAGTTTTGATGGGGACAAAGAAACCATATTCGAGCCATAGCATCCTCCCATAATATTTCTTTGTTCAGAATTCTTTTGTAAAATTTGTTCAAGGAAAAGTATTTTAATGATATAGATATATTATTAGGATTAGTTAATTTTTAATCTTTACTGTTTAATGTTTAATATAATAATTTACCCATTCATGATTTTTTTACAAATAGTTATTTTTCTATTTATAAAAAATTAAATATACAAAAAAGCACAGAAAATAAAATAAAAATATTTGGGCAACTAACTGAAAAATTCAACAAATAATATTTTCCAGTTTTGGTTCATATTTTTAAAAATGTTAATATCACTAATATCCTAAAGTCCTACATTGTCATCTTATTTCCCTGACTCCCTTCAAAGTGGGAGTCACTACCTTAAAGTTGTATTTTCTTGCTGTTTGTACTTTATAAAATATATGAAGTCATGGAAACACATAGTAATAATTTCTGGGAGAATATTTTCTATATATTATATAATTACCTATATAGATTGTTAAGCCTAACACTCAACACTGTTTTCAACATCATTCATATTAGTACATTCATTTAGCAGCTAAACATAATAAGTTTAAATGAGAATTTCATGTTTTACTTTTTTCCATTCTTTCCCTAATGAATTTTGCTTGTGTCTTTTGGTTGGAACAAAAGTCAACATAACAGTGGACATCCTTAGACAAGCATTCTTGTACTTATGCAATACTCCTGAATACATTCAATTTACCCCCATTGCGTAGGCTGGTCTTTCTCAGTCTCCTTTGTTGAGGATACCTCTTCTTCAAGGAATGTTCTCAGGAATGTTCATCTTCTCAGGAATGTTATTGCACCTTTGTTCTTTGTCTCTAACCACTCCCTAAATATGATCATGCAGTACTAAATAAAATACCATTCATATGCTCATAATTATCCAACATTTCTCTTCTGCCCTGAACTTTCAACTGCCTACTTGGCATCTTCACTTGCAAGTCTAATCGATACTACAAATTTAATTGTGAAAGAAGATTATAATTGCCACACTATTCCAAACCTACTCTTCCATAGACCTCTATCTCTTAGGAAATGACACTAGCTCATATCTAGCCACTGAAGCTAAAAACCTGGAGGTGGAGCAGCCTCCTAGTGGTATGGAACCCATTTCTTTCAAATACTATTTTTAAACATTGAGAAAGTCTTGCAGAAACTTCCTACAAAATATATTGTCAGCTCTCTCTCTTTCTATGCCTAGAGTCTTGGAGCTCATGGCTATCATCCAATGAAAAGTAACTTCCACACTTTCAGGTATATTTTAGGTATACCTAAATAAAATGGAGGAGTTTTCTAAGTGGTATTCCTTCTACTTTTTCAGAACTCTATAGCAAATTATCTAGAAAATAACTACAGTGAGTTTTCAAAACTGTAGCATTGCCCTGCAGAAAATAACTCTCTAACAAACTTTCTCATCACACTTAGATTTAAAAGCAAATGATCCATTATGGCCTAACAGGCTTCACGTGTCCTGGGATGTTACGGTGACTTTATCTCCTTACACTCTTTACTTTCCTCAACATTGCTATAACCACACTATGATTCCTTATTTAACTAACTGACATTTCTGGATCTTAAACTTGTTTCTCATTCATCCCATTTCAATCTCAACTCATTGTCACTTTCTTTGTGAATCCATTCTGAAACAATCTAATTTAACATAGCACATCCTCCATGCTGTGTTTCCTTTATTTTGTTTTGATATATATTTGCAGCACTTTTATAATGTATGTTTACATACTTATTTCGATTTTTGTCTTCTCCCACAAGAATGCACATTTCCTGTGCATAGAAAATGTTTCCATCTTATTAACAACTATAGTCCTAGCACAAAAAGAAATGTTCAACACTTAATAAAAACTTCATAAATGTGTATTTAAATATTCATTAACTAAGCAATTAATTAAATGTTCACAAGTAGAATTATTGACTGGTAATTTAGGCACATAATTGTGTTTACAACATATTGGAAAATTATCTTCAAAAGTGGCTACAAAAAATTGCTTTCTAAAAAACAGTATTAGTTGGTGATTTTTTTTATCTGTGTGATTACTTACTATGTTCAGACTTCTTGATGGTACCAAAACAAATAGTTGTAAAATTATAACCACCTGAATTTTTTACTTGCCGTTATTATTAGCATGAGGTTGAATAGCATTGCATTCGTTTCTTGGCCATTCAGGATTCCTATTTTGTGACTTAATTGCTCACATATATCTTCAGATTATTTAAAGATTCATATTCTTTTCATTAATTTTGGAAGCTATTTTATATAGTTTGAATACTGATTTATTAAGAGGAGCTTGTGTACAACTAACTTGTGCTAGTATTCCAATTGTTTTTGGATGTAAAATAATTTGTGATTTATTATTTTGTACTAAGTACAAGAAATTTTTTTATATTTCCTCTTACTAAAATTAGAACCATTCAGTCAGCAATCAGACTACTTAGTATCTATGCAAAGGACAATAAATTATTATATCAAAAAGATATCCACACTTGTATGTTTATTGCAGCACTATTCACAATATCAAAGATATGAAATTAGCCTAACAATCAATGGATAATTGGATAAAGAAAATGTGGTATATGTGTGTATATATATATACTTCAGCCATAAAAAGAGAACAAATTTGTATCTTTTGCAACAGCTTGGTTGGAACTGGAGCACATCAAGTGAAATAACTGAAACAGAGTCAAATACCACTTGTTCTCACTTACAAATGGAAGCTAAATAACATATACACATTGACATAGAGAGTGGAATAATAAAAGCTGAGGACTCAGAAAGGTGGGAGGTTGGTGAGGGATGGGAAATGTCTTTATGGGTACAATGCACACCATTCAGGTGATGACTACACTAAAAGCTCAAAAATCACTATTACATAATATATCTATGTAACAAAACTTGATTTCTAACCCTTAAATCTATAAACATAAAAAATTAAAATTAAAAAACAAAATTTTAAAGTTTTGCTTTTTATTTTTAGAACTTTAATTATCCTTGAATTATATTTTAAGGTATGGCCTTTTATTAGTCCATTCTCACACTGCTATAAAAAAACTACCTTGGACTGGGTAATTTATAAAAAAAAAAAAAAAAGAGGTTTGACTCACAGTTCCTCAGGCTCTACAGAAACCATGGCTGGGAGGTCCTCAGGAAACTTATAATCATGGTGGGCAGCAAAGGGGGAGCACACATGTCTTACCATGGAAGGGCAGGAGAGAGAGAGAGAGAGAGAAGAGGGAAGTGCAACATACTTTTAAACAACCAGATCTCATGAGAACTCACTCACTGTCATGAGAACAACAAAGGGAAAACCCACCCCATGGTCCAATCACCTCTCTTCAGGTCCCTTTCTCAAGAGTGGGAATCACAATTTGACCTGAGATTTGGGTGGGAGCACAGAGCCAAACTATATCATTTAGCCCATGGCCCCTCCCAAATCTCATGTCCTTCTCACATTTCAAAACACAATCATGGCTTTCCAACAGTCCCCCTAAGTCTTAACTCATTCCAGTGTTAACTCAAAAATCCAAGTCCCAAGTCTCATCTGAGACAAGGTAAGTTTCTTCCACCTATCAGCATGTAAAATCAAAAACAAGTTAGTTACTTCAATGATACAATGGAGGTAAAGGCACTGGGTAAATATACCTAGACAAATAGGAGAAATTGGCCAAAACAAGGGGCTACAGGCCCCCTAAAAATCCAAAACCCAACAGGGAAGTCATTAAATCTTAAAGCTCTGAAATAATCTCCTTTGACTCTATGTCTCACATCCAGGCCAGACAGATGCAAGGGATGGGCTCCCAAGGTCTTGGGCAGCTCTGGTCTAATAGCTCAGCAGCATAGAGCCTCCTCAACTGCTCTCTAGGGGCTGGCATTGAGTGCCTGTGGCTTTTCTAGGTACAAGGTGCAAGCTGCTAGTGGATCTACCATTCTGGGGTCTGGAGGACTGTAGCCCTCTTCTCACTGCTCTATGAGGGCAGCGCTATGGTGGCGATTCTTTGTGGGGCCTCCCCCACATTTCCCCTCCACACTACCCTAGTAGTGGTTCTTCATGAGGGCTCTGCCCCTGCAACAGACTTCTGCCTGGACATTCAGGCATTTTCATACCTCCTCTGAAATCTAGGCAGAGGTTCCCAAACCTCATCTCTTGTCTTCTGCACACCTGCAGGCCCAACACCAGGTGAAAGCCACCAAGGCATGATGCTTGCACCCTCTGAAGCAATGGTCCGAGTTCTACCTTGGGCCCTTTTTGTCATGGCTGGAGCTGGAGCAGCTGGGATGCAGGGCTCCATTTCCTGAGGCTGCACAGAGTAAGTGGGCCCCAGGCCTGTCCAAGGAAATCATTTTTCCCTCCTAGGCCTTCAGGCATGTAATGGGAAGGGCTGCCAGGAAGGTCCTTGAAGTGCCTTTGAGGCATTTTTTCCATTGTCTTGGCTATTAGCATTTGACTCTGTTTTACTTAAGCAAATTTCTGCAGCCTTCAATTCCTCCCCCAGAAAATGGGTTTTTCTTATTTATCACAGGATAGAGCTGCAAGTTTCCCAAACTTTTATCCTCTGCTTTCTTTTTAAATACAAGTTCTAATTTCAAGTCATTTATTTGTTTATGCAAATAAGCATAGGCATTTGGAAGCACCTAGGCTACCTATTGAATGCTTTGTGCTTAGATATTTCTTCCGCCAGATACCTTAAATCATCTCTCTCAAGTTCAGTGTTCCACGGATCTCTAGAGCATTGGCACAATGCTGCCAGTCTCTTTGCTAAAGCATAGCAAGAGTAACCTTTACTCCAGTTCCCAATCTGCATTGGAGACCACCTCAGCCTGGACTTTATTGTCCATATCACCGGTATTTTGGTCACAACCATTCAACAAGTCTCTAGGAAGTTCCAAACTTTTCCACATCTTCCTGTCCTCTTCTGAGCCCTCCAAAGTCTCCCAACCTTTGTCCTTTAGCAGTTCCAAAACTGTTTCCACATTTTCAGGTATTTTTGTAGCAATGCCACACTTCTCTGGTACGAATATTCTGCCTTAGTCCATTCTCACAGTGGTATAAAGAACTACCTGAGACTGGGTAATTTGTGAAGAAAAGACATTTATTTCACTCACAGTTTCTCAGGCTGTATAGAAAGTATGACTGGGCAGCCTCAGGAAACTTACAATCATGGCAGAAAGTGAAGGGGAAGCAAGCAAATTTTACCATGGCAAAGAAGGAGACAGAGAGCTAAGGGGGAAGTGCTACACACTTTTAAACAACCACATCTCATGAGAACTCACTCACTATCATGAGAATAAGGGGGGAATTCACCCCTGAGTTCTAATCACCTCCCATCACGTCCCTCCTCCAACACTGGGAATTAGAATTTGACATGAGATTTGTGTGGGACACAGAGTCAACCCATGTCACACCTAAAGTTTGAATATAGTTTCATATTATTTTTATACGCAAAGCCAACTAACATAACCATTTATTATCTCCTATTTCACTCCTTGGCTTGTGATACCTTATGTAACATATATGATCTGTCATATGTGAAATTACCATCTATTTGTGGCTCTGTTTCCAGGTTCTTTATTGTGTTCTATTGGACTTTATTCTACTGCTATAGTATTTTAATCATAATTGCTTTATAGGAGCTCTTTATACTAGAAAAAGTTCTTTCCTATTATGTTTTTCTGAACAATTTTTGGTCCATCTTGGGTCTTTATATATCTACATATAGTCTGTAGAACAATTCTGTAAAGAAACCTTGTTAGAATTTTTATTAGGATTTTACTTAAGAACAACTTAATTTGGCAAGAATTGATAATATTAAACCAGAGACCCATACTACATTTAAAAACTAGTAAAGATGATCTTTGACATACACACACACACGTGTGTGTGTGTGTGTGTGTGTGTGTGTGTGTGTGTGTGTGTGTAAGCTTTTAGTTTATTTGGAAAAGATCTCTTTGGGGAAGAAAATATTGGGCCACAATTCACCTAATTGGGCCGCAATTCACCTAATCTTCAAACTATGTTCACAAACGTATATTCCTTATTTAGATTGAGGCTACAAAAACAGGCACATTTATACATATCCTTCAGCAGCTATGTGGGGATATTTATGGAGAGAAACCAGAAAGAAGGTCCCAGTAACTTTCCAATTATTTCAAGCACTGAATATATATTTACCTAAGCATGCAGTTAATTACTGCCACAGCCAGAGAAGCAGGCCACATCTTTATTTTCTACCATCTATTAACAGTCTATTCTTGATAAGGTAGAGAGGTTTACTAACATTCTACATTTAAAGCCTTAACTTCAGGCTTAATTTTTGCTCTGGAGAACTATGTCCATAAATTCATGAGATAGAGCAACGTTCTCTAATCTCCTGACATCCTGGCTCCAAAACATAGACTCATATTCAGCTCTTCCCCAGGAGGGTAGTGACTTGCTGAGAAACAAAGAGAGAACTGTCATGGAGTCAAGTTGAAGGTTTTCACAAGTTATACCCACAAACACAGAACAGTGAAGTATAGAATATAAAACATTTGATTCTGAGGAATTGAGTTTTCATTGCAGATGTTGGGGAGAGATAAAATTCCTCCCTGATAGTACATTCTTGTCATTGTAGCAGAAATATGAAAATGACATTAAAGCATCTCTAGTGAACTTTATTTTATTTCTGTGGAGGGAGGGGAAGTGACACATTTCTTTCTTTGAAATAAATTGTTTCCTTTAATTTTCTTCTCTGCCGGCAGTGACAGATTATTACAAATTTGATCACACATACACTGGACTGACTTTAAATTATGTCATTGCAAGGAAAATAGAAATGCTTTCTTTTTTTCCCTCCAAGGCAATTTCAGAAAACAAATCATTAGAAAGAGTTCACTAATTTTATAGAGAAATGCTAACATTTTTCAATTAAATTACACCAATTGTGTGTTTTTAAATCTTTAATAAACACTTAAAGCTGTATCTCATAATAGCATTATAAAATAACATAGACAAACAGAACAAGGATCTCAATGAAATGGAGTTTTCCTTGAAAGCAAGCAACCAGTGGATGAATAAAATTGCTGGTAAAATAGAAAAAAAAAAAAAAAATTATAACCCAAGGAAAGATATTTATTAGTCTGTTCTTGGTTACTGATATTCATGGCTTCAGACGTACTTTCTTGACTTGGTATAGAGCATATATAATGGAAAAAAATTAAATATTGAATGAAAAATATTGTAGGTTGTAGGTTATAAATTTGCAAGGTGTCTACTTTCCCTATATCATTATTTTTTAATGGGGAAATTCTACAGCCAGTGAGGAAAAGAAGGCACTAAGCAGGGGAAAATCCACCAGTCAATAATGGGGCAAAAAATATGGTGTGGGCTTTGCACCCGTCACAATTCTACCCAGATGCCTCCGTACCTGGGAGTTGTAGGAGCTTTGGTTGGTTGAAAGCAAATGCTGGAAAACTTTTGATTTTCATCAGGTATGCCATCTGTTTCTCATATTGTAAATCCTCTTTGCTTTCCTAGCTTTGGATACTCCTAACTGCAACCTTTGCACATTCTCTCTTCTTACTTCCTTGTAAGTAATCTTACTTCCTCCTAAAATAATAAGATTTTAAAATTTCACACCCAACTGAGATCATTTTTGGTGAAAATCACTGTTAACTGATGGGTTGATAAACCACAGGAAATCTTTTATTTCAAGTCTATCTGTTTGTCACAACAGATCACTTTGAAATTCTCCGTAGTGCCAATGCCTGGCATCTCCTTTCTGCTTATTTCTTTGATTTCATAAATATTTCTTTCTCTGCTCATCTCTTTAACAAGGCTCTGCCCTCCATACATAATTCCTCACAGAGGTCAATTATATTCAATCATATTGTTTCCCCGTATACACATTACTCCAAATGATTACTTCTACCCCCCATTTTCTCCCCAGTCTCTCCCTGCGTTTAGGTTTATAAATCAAATTAAAGCTGAACCATTTACCCAGTTATTTAGCAGGGGCTCAAGCTCAATCTGTCGAAAACATTATATTCCCCCAATATTTTCTTTCTTCTGAGTTTCATTGCTCAGTGTATAGAACCACTAAGTTACCCAACTAGAAAGCCATAAATCTACTGGGCATTCTCCCTTTTACCCGTATATTCAATCAATCACTGAGAAAACATAAAGCATCAAATTTTAAAATAAGATTTATGTCTATCGTACATAAAGAATGCAGTTATTAGGCGGAACATGGAGAGACCTGGGACCACTCGTGTGGCTTCCCAGGCCCCTCCTTTTGGCATGAGACATGTTCTCTGGCCCATCATTATAGTTGAAGTCTCTAAGTGAGGTCTGTAGGTCACCTCACACATCTGGTAGTGTTGAGGTTATGAAACATCTCTCTTTTATACCTAGGTCATTACAGGGCTTATGTGACACTTTCCAGAGGACCATGATGCGTAAATTCATCGAATCAAGACATGTTCGCCACAAGCAATCCTAAACAAGAGACAGCTTGCTAAGAACATCACATAGACCAGGTCTCTCCTTCCAGCAGGTATCATTAGTTTATGTATTAGGAGGTCAGTTATCATGTTTACAATGAGATTACACTGGGTAACTTGCCGTATTTTCAATATGTGTTTCCCCAAAAAGGAGGAAATGGGTCAAAGGCCAGCTGTTTTCACTCCTTCTTCCCCAGTAAGCAAGATTTTTTTTTCTTTAAACTTACTTATTTTCATCTCATTATGATTATGTCAAAAATGCAGAAAGTTGTAGATACAGTTTTTACAAAAGGCTGTTTTTACTTTGAGTAAGAGAAAAGTATTTTGAGGAACCTGACTCCTAGATGCAGGGGAGATGAGAGGCAAGGACTGAGGGAAAGCAGGCTTTTCTGGATTTCTGAGTGGGGTCTTTAGCAAGTGGCCACGAACTCAACCGCTGGGGTTCTGGAAGTCTGGACTGCTCATTTACCTTACACCTACACACCATCTGAGGGACATTGATCAAATTGACACTGGACAAAAACAGCTGAAGTTAGGTTTTGATGCTGTTGTTGTTTTTGTCGTCGTTGTTGTTGTTGTTGTTTGCACAAGCAAGGGAAACCAAACCCAGCCACTGATACATTCTTTGTATCTATATATTTCTTACATAAACACCATATATTCAACCTTGTATTATATCAACCACTTCATATTGCTTGCATAAACACTTAGAAGAACATAGTATTATTTCATTTTATAATGAAGTGAGACTCAAGAGATTAAACAGTTTTTCCACAAAGTACAGTAGACTCAGAGTTGAAAAATCTATTAGGCTTCTTCTCTATTCTGACACAATGTACATTTTATCATAATTTAGGTGACCCCCTAATTGCACACTCACTTAAACCATTCATCTTCATTTATTGCCAACTCATGGGTTTGATTAACATGTTTAGCAAGCTTATCTAGATACATCCTGCTACTTCATGTCTCCATTCCTTTATTCTTGATCCCTTCTCTCCTGAAACAAATTGCCCACTCACGTCTTTGCCTTCTGTATGACTTCTATTCAACTCCTTTCCTTCATCACTCCTTTTACCTTTCCTTCCTTCCTTCTTTTCTTTTACTTTCTTTTTTATTCTTTTCTTTCTTTCTTTTTTTCTTCCTTTCTTCCTTTCTCTTCCTTCCTTCCTCCCTCCCTCCCTTCCTCCCTTCCTTTTATTTTTCCTTCCTTCCTTTTTTTCTTTTTTATTGTTCGAACAAATACTTGTTGAGTGTACAATCAATCAGATCCCTGTAAGGGCTTGTCAAACAATGAAAACAAAGCCATACTTCTTACACTGGAGAAACTCTATTTATGGGGTAGATGAATCTTTATACAGATCATTTCAAAGTGGTATGATAAGGGCTATAAGATATAGTTACAAAGTACTTTACTTAGGCTGTTGAGTTTCTTGTCCAGAAAGCTCTCTCAGACTACACCAAGGTAGGAATGGTTCTGTTTCTCAATGCTTCCACAGTACTTTCTATTCATCTTATCATTGTAATAACCATATTATTTTCTCTCTCTCTCTTTTTTTTTTTTTTTTTTTTTTTTTGAGACAGAGTCTTGCTCTGTCACCCAGGCTGCAGTGCAGTGGTGCCATCTTGGCTCACTGCAAGCTCCTCCTCTGCCTTCAAGCAATTCTCCTGCTTCAACATCCTGAGTAGCTGGGATTACAGGCTCCCATGCCCAGCTAAGTTTTGTATTTTTAGTAGAGACGGGGTTTCACCATATTGGCCAGGCTGGTTTTGAACTCCTGACTTCAGGTGATCACCCACCTCAGCCTCCCAAAGTGCTGGGATAACATATGTGAGCCACTGTATCTGGCCAGTTTTCTTTATATTATCAGTTTGCCTGTCTTCTGCACCTGAGCATTAGTTTTTATAGGCGGGAATCACGACCTATTTATATTTATTTAGCAATTTCCTGGAAGTGCTAAATAGCAATAGAGAAATATGGTTACTGACAATTTATTTTGTTTCTTAAATATTTAATACTGTCATACAATATATGACATTTATAGAATGATTTTAAAAAACACCTGTTTGGAATACTTAAGAAAAAAAGAAGCTCATCCACCACCATCAAGTTGGCTTCATCCCTGGGATACAAGCCTGGTTCAACATATGCAAATCAATAAACGTAATCCATCACATAAACAGAACCAATGACAAAAACCACATGATTATCTCCATAGATGGAGAAAAAGCCTTTGACAAAATTCAACTCCCCTTCATGCTAAAAACCCTCAATAAACTAGGTATTGATGGATTTTGTATTTCAAAATAATGAAAACTATTTATGACAAACCCACAGTTGATATAATACTGAATGGGCAAAAGCTGGAAGCATTCCCTCTGAAAACTGGCACAAGACAAGGATGCCCTCTCTCACCACTCCTATTCAACATAGTATTGGAAGCTTTGGCCGGGGCCATCAGGCAAGAGAAAGAAAGAAACGGTATTCAAATAGGAAGAGAAGAAGTCAAATTTTCCCTGTTTGCAGATGACATGATTGTATATTTAGAAAACCCCATCGTCTCAGCCCCAAACTCCTTAAGCTGATAAACAACTTCAGCAAAGTCTCAGCTTACAAAATCAATGTGCAAAAATCACAAGCATTCCTATACACCAATAACAGACAGAGAGCCAAATCATGAGTGAACTCCATTCACAACTGCTACAAAGAGAATAAAATTCCTAGGAATACAACTTACAGGGGATGTGGAGGACCTCTTCAAGGAGAACTACAAACCACTGCTCAAGGAAATAAGAGAGGACACAAACAAATGGAAAACTTTCCATGCTCATGGATAGGAAGAATCAATATCATGAAAATGGCCATACTGCCCTAAAGCAGACATAGACAATTAAATGTTTGTTAAATCTAATTGTATAGTGTCATTTGGTTTCCTCATTCTATGTTGTGCTGCTAACCCTTGCTGTTTATACTTTCTTAGGTAATCAAACAGATTCCATCACTAGTGATTCTTTGGTGTATGCTATATGTTTTAGCCTTTGCTATAACAGAATTCCCTGGACAAGGGGGTTTATAGGAAACCAAAATTTACTTCTCCATAGTCAAGGGCCCTGCAGATTTGGTGTGTGGAGAGTTCCTGCTTCCTGGATTATAAACAACACCATCTTGCTGAGTCCTTCCAGAGTGGAGGAGGTAACAGTACTCTTTGGAGTGTCTTTGATTAAGGGCACTAATTCCATTTATCAGGGCTGCACCCTCATAACCTAATCAGCTTTCAAAGGCCCCAACTCCTAATACATACGCATTGGGGACTAGGTTTCAGCATATTCATTTTGGGGGGATACAAACATTCTGTCTATAGTACTATGCAACATCAGGTTGTAGTTTTCACTGTAATTTTAATCACCCTCTCAGTTGTGGATTTATGTCCACCTTGTTAGCTGAGATCTACAAGGTCCTAAAAGTCAAGGATTGTTTATTTCCATACCTTACAGGCTACCTCTTCTTGGACCCTCTTCTTGGTGTTTGTTAGACACCAGATCTAACAGAGAGTTGTTGAGTGTGGATTCAGATGTGCCTGTGCTTGAGTTGTGGCTTCACAGCACATTAGTTGTGTAATCATGTACAGGTCTTTTCACTTTTCTGTTTTGAATCTTCATATATAAAATGGAAATCATGATATTATTCTCATGTAATTATTATAAAATGTGGAATTGATAAAATCCATAGTAACATTTCAATAAATGTTGCTTTCTCTTCTCCATTCATCTAATAGATTCTAAGTGCATAACAAGTAGGGCTCGATTTGTAATTATCTTGGCAACAGAGCAATGAAGTTATTAATCCATGCTTGCTTAACGAGTAAGAAAACCAATGTCTGTTAAAAGGATTTAAAAATAATATATGCAAGCCATTGTCACAGAGTATAAGTCCTTAAATTGCTTTGCATCCCTTTGTAGGTAAGAAGATTTTAAAAATCAAAATATAATCTTAGATTTAAATATACATATATTTTAAAAATATATATATATATATATATATATACATATATTTGATGAAGGTGTCACACCTCTGATTTTGAAGGCAGTAGGTCACCATTTACTAAAAAGCTAATTTCATTATTTTTATTTCAGAAATTTTTTTTTCTACCAAAAAGAACTGTTTTACCTATCTAAATGGTACTGTTCTTTTCTGATTATCCTAAAGCTCCAGATGGGCTTATTGTTTTTAGAGCAACATGTCCCCTCACATTTAAATGAACAAGAGAAATCTGTGAATCTTTACTGACCATTTCTACCTCCAAACTGAAACCCTAACAACCACCTAAAGCATTCACACTGGATGTGGAGATCATACAGCATCATCAATTTTTTTTCATGGTTCAGCAAAAGATAGGTAAGAACTATTTATAGTCTTTCTTTTATTTTTCTATTTTTCTCCTAAAATATTACAAAGGATTTATCACTTTACCAAATTTATTTTTCCATGGGTATTTTTTCCCTCCCCCACCCACTGGATGAAGAAAAGAAAATACTTCTATTTGAAGACAGAATCATCAGCTTTCATGAGAACTGCCAAAAATGGTATTGTAAACACACCTCGCCCTATTAATTCTAATTTTTCCCCAGAGTACTTTTCTCTTTGTGTTTTGTGCTCTTTGCAGCCCAAGAGGAATGAAAATGATACCCAGTTTTCCAAATACAGACATTTACATTTCAATGTATTGTAATGAAAGAAAAAAATACAGCCATGACAAAAAAAAAAAAGTCAATGCAATGCTTTGTGTGCCTTGCACATGCCTGCATTTTGTGTTTTGGTTAGAATACAGAATAGGAATTAGGTTGCTCAAAGCTGGAACATAACCTGGCATTTGGTTTAGAACCTCTGACCTTCTTTCATGCCTCAAAGATTCTGCTCCTTCACCAAACATTGACAGAGAAAGGACACCCTGAAAGATCATCTGCCCCTCCTCTGGAAAAGGTGGCAGCATCATAAACTCGCGATGTGGCTGTAAACAATACAGAAATGAAGTAGTCTAAGAGGGAAGCGCTGTTCTCTCCTTTAATTGATATCTCATTACAAAGCTCAAAGGTAATCAGCACACTTAGAGAATGTTTAATTAGTCCCAGAAATATGGTCATGGAAATCCATTTCTATGTGCTTGTGTATCTGCGAATCACAGCAAATAAAGAGGAGTAATATTTTCAAATACATGCTTAATTTATGCAGTATTTGGTGTTTTTCAAAAATTTAGCCAGCATTATGTAAGCACATAGTTTAAAGAGAAAACAAACTGAGTAGTTCTACAGGTGCCTGTTAAAAATGTCAGCAGTTCACCATGCTGACATGATGGTCCAACATGCACACGCCATGTTCCCATTCCCCAGTGGTAAATGCTTTCAATTCCTTTGGTTGATATTTTGCAATTTTTTTCCACATCTCTTAATACTATGATCCTAATACAATCATACTATTATTTTTAGTAAATCAATATTTAATATGTAAGTTATAATGAGTAGGTAAATGTTGTTCATGGCAAAGATATATAGAATGTTATGATTATCATTCATTTCCTGTGAAATATTTTGCTGTATTTTGAGTGCTATTTCAGAGATAATAATTGTCCTATTTATTGACCTTGCTTATTTCTGTATTTTTAAGTCTACATTAACCCCAATACTTCTTAAAGTATGTACAATTTTCTTTACCTAAATCCAAAAACATGAGATACTTTATCTATATGATTTCTTTGGAAAGCATTTCCAGTGCATTTTGAATTCATTCCATCTGGACTGGTTGTTCTCTAGGCCTGTCACAGAACTATTATCTACAATCTTTCTTCACCTTTTCCTTGTGGATTATCTTCATTTCTAATTTGTTTGAGTCTCTGCTTCCTAGATCCTATGTTTTCTTATATTTGGTTTTATTTCTCCTTTTGGTAGAGGTAGGACATAATATCTGGAAATATCTTGAGAAAGGGCATATAGCACATAATTTTTTGATACTCAGGATATCTGATAAATGTGTTCTCCTCTTACACTTAATAGTTTGGATATAGAATTGTAGGTTAGAGATACTGTTTTTCAGAAATTGGAGTCATTACTGTTTCTGTTTTTCAGTGTTCCCGATAAGAAGTAGACTGCATTTCTGATACTTGTCAATTGTTTAAAGTAATTATTTCTTCCCACCTCTTCAGGAAATTAATATAGCCACATCATTGTTCCTATTGCTTTCCTATTTCTCAATTTTATATTTTTAGGTATGGTCCAAAATATGAATGTCTGGTCTGAAATATGAATCTATATCTCTGTGTATCATTTTTATTTTAGCCATGTACTTCCAAGACAAGTAAGTTAGACCTCTAACAGGAAAAACCATACCAAAGAGTGAAAAAGCCCTATTAGAAATCCACGTGTCCCCATAATAACACAATTAGAAAAGAAATCATAAATGTTATGTTATGATATGTTTTAGAGCTCCTGTATCAACAATGATAGTAATTCTGTATCCAGTAGTTATGATAGAACAGAAGTGTCTGTTTAAAGAGAAGTTTGTATACTATTCTGTAAGAAAAAGAAATTTGAAAATATAGGATTGGGGAATGCGGTCTTATACATAAAAATATAGAAACGTTTCTATATTAAATATTCAAAATATATTAAGTAAAAGCATATAAGGTTAAAAGAGAAAGGGAAAGAAAACAACAAATACTACCAGTAAAAGTATACATTTACAAGTCCCAGGGACATATTAAATGTATTGACTTTTTCTCATGTAGTTTCCTTAATTTAAATGGAAATAGCAAAGATGTTAAAAAATCACATATGCTATACTATACTATACTATACTACAGTACACTATACTATACTAAACTATACTATAATATATGATATAAAAATACAGATAACTTACTACAAAACCCTCAGTCAGTTTAGAATGATGAATAGTGGCATAGTTTCTGGAGCCAAGGCGATGAACTGAACTCATATAACCTTTGGCCAGTCACATCACCTCTTACTTTCCCTCCTGCAAAATGGATATACAAATTTTTCCATTTATATGATGATATATTTCCAGTATAAGGATATGCTTCATAATGTTGTGATGTTAAATGAGTCCATGACAAGTGCTTAAGAAAGTACATGTAAATGAATATTTTAGAAGATGAATATTATCAGTTGTAGTTGTTTTTATTATTGTTATTGTATTAGTACAGATTACAAAACCAGTTCAGAGTCAAAACATGGTCATGATGAACAACATGGAAACTATTTGACCCTCTATGTTGAGTGACCTTGAATCTGCACATATTTTTATGAACTTAGTTATTAACGTCTCTGAAACTCCGTGTCTGCATCTGTAAGATGTAGCAAATAAATTTCACCTTTCAGTAGTACTATAAATATCAACTGTTTCAATATAAATGAAGTGTTCAGTATAATTGAGTGGTTAATTTTTGCATTTATAATAGCTGTACAAGAAATCTGACAATAATTTTTTCCATCAGGTTAACCACTGGACATTGAGGTTTTTTTCTTTCCTTTTTTTTTTTTTTTGTTTTTTTGTTTTTTTTTTAAACGGAGTCTCACTCTGTCACCCAGGCCAGAGTGTAGTGGCGCGATCTCGGCTGACTGCAAGCTGCGCCTCCCGGGTTCACACCATTCTTCTGCCTCAGCCTCCCCTGGAGTAGGTGGAACTACAGGCGCCCGCCACCACAATTTTTTTGTAGTTTTTAGTAGAGACGGGGTTTCCACGTGTTAGCCAGGGTGGTCTCGATCTCCTGACCTCGTGATCCTCCCGCCTCAGCCTCCCAAAGTGCTGGGATTACTAAAGGCATGAGCCACTGTGCCCAGCCAACATTGAGTTTTAAAAATTGTATGCTTAAAATTACAGAGCCAGAGTTCCCAGTCCTCCTTCATTTCAATTCCTTGAGATTTCCCTTTTGTTTCTCTCAATAATTTTACTGTGGGATAGTAGAATTGATATTCTCAACAAGGAAGTAGCAAAGATGTCAGAATAAATCAGCAATGCTACAGTGGTGCTTTCCCGTGAAGAGAGATTAAAAATCAACCCATGCAGGAGATTACTCCATGAAAAGAGTGCCATCATCCTGGAAATACAAAATGTTTATAGTCCAAGTGGAATAGAGACAGGAATGCATCTAGGCTGAGTATGGAGCATAGCATGAGCGAATCCACATAGATATCTTAACCCTAGGAAACTGTGTCACTTCTTGGAGAAAACGTGACATTTTTATAAGGCTCTCAATAATTGGTGTATAAGAACAGACAAAAGATAATCCACTGTCAAGTTATTGGTTAAGTAAACCTTAAAGAAAGACAGAATGTGAGCTGGAATTCTGAGGAAGGGTAGGATTCTGTAGTTAGAGGTGGAGCCTGGCCACTCCATATGGAGGAAGGCAAAAAAAAAAAAAAAAAAAAAAAGAGAGAGAGATAAACAAAAAAATAGGGGAGAATTTGGGCAAAAGTGAGGGCATTTTGACAAAAGTGAAGTGTTTGGACACAGAAGGCATAGAAGAGGTGTCTGAGACTTTTTGTACCTGGGCTGGGCAGATTGATTTCTCTGTCTCTAGTTCTGAGTGAGTACTTCACACTTAGCAGGTGCAAATATTTTATTTTTAATTGCAGTATAGTTTTCAGTTAGATTTAAAATGACCTAGAATGTCAGGACAAACAAATAAACTAAAAAGGAACCTGTATTACAGGCTATAGGAAGTAATTGAATTATTTTTAGCAGAAAAGGAATAAGTCTTTCACTTGCAGAAGCAAAACCTAGCAGCCCTTTGGAGAATTGTGTAAAAGAGGCAGTGAAGAGGTTACGGTAACCATTTGGAAAACATGATGAGGCCCTAGACTTAGATGAGATCAGTGTTTGAGTAAACAGCTTTAAAAAAAAAACAGTGAACATAAAATTGATAAGATCTGATAGTGACCAACAGGCTAAATTAGGGAAAGAACAAAAATAAGGATGGCCATGTTGGAGCTCAGATGATGGGAAAAAGAAAGAGGTACCAGTGTCAGAGCTCCCCAGATGCATTTCATAGAGTTTATGCATTTCATAGAGTTTATGACCTCTGACATTGGGTCTGCCTATGAAATATGAAAGCATTATTTTCAGCATATCCATGGGCTTTTAAAAAATTAATATTTATTAAGATGTAATTCACATTACAAAATTCACCCTTTTAAAGGATACAGTTTAGTGGTTTTACATTTATTAATTCAGTTATTCCTCACAGTCCCATGAGGTAAGTATTAATAGCATTCCCAATTTGCAGATGAAGCTGAGGCCAAGACATATTGAATAACCTTCCCTAAGCTTTGAATGAAATAATAAGTATCAAATACACTATTTATTTAACAAAGCAGATATTCAATGAATGTGAATTATCTTTCCTCCTTTATTATGTAATTAAGTTGCAATTTGAAGATTGTCCTAATATATCAATAATTATTCAGTCTTGACCTAGTCACTGTTCAGTTCCAGGCACATGTGAAATGCTAAGTTTACAGACATGATTAATTATTTCCCCTATCCTAAAAGATGCTCACAAATGCCTGAGTAACAGACTCAAACAGTAAATAAGAATGTGACAAGTGGTTGGATACCACTTATTACTGTGGGTTATCTGCATTCAGCATAGCGTATAACTCAAAGAAAGCAAAGTAAAACCAGTTTTTCAGTCCATGAAATTCATGTACTTCATGTACATGAATTCCTGTACTCTTATCAGTGTTGTATAGAGGTATGAAAGGAGTGAAACAGTGATGGCTCGTGGAGTTTTTCCACTCGGCAGCGAGACAAAGCAGGAGGCCACGGTCAGTCAAAAGAGTAACATCTGCTTTCTATGAAAGACAGGAATCCAGTTCAGAACAAATCACCTCCAGCTGGGGTAATCCGAGAAGACTAGAATTAGCACTGAAAGGACAGCAAGAATTTAGAAGCTGAGAGGAGTAAAGAGGACACTCAAAATAAAACTACACTTATTTTAATCCAGGTCACACATTTATTAAGCATAAAAATTATGATAAACATAAAGAAATCACAAGAGAAACACAGATGGATGCGATAAAAATTCTACACAAAAAGAGCTCACCATCTAACAGGAGAGAAATAATTATATAGGTAGCAATTAGAGTGATGAGTTCTCTGTGAATGAATTCACACGTAGAGAGGTGAAGAAGGCCCCAGCTGAGAATTTGGCCCTCTGGGAGGGTCTTGCTCAAAGCATTCTTGAATGGTGTAGCAATATAGAAAATAATGATTTTTGGGGGTACCCCAGAAGCCAAAATCAGCAGGGACAAATCTCAATACAAAATGTACAAAGGAGAAGCAGAAGCCAAAGGCAGAGGCAGGTTGAGATATGAGCCAAAGGAAGCATGTTGGGAACAAAGTAAAAAAGCACTGAGGGGCTGTTGCCAAGCGAGCTGGAGTGGTCAGGCTGGCCGTTATGGATTGATAGGCTGAACTATGGACAATGTGCCTCCTTACAACTAACAGTCAGGGCAGACATCGTGCTAGTAGTTTCAACAGTATTCTCTGATCAAGTAGAGGGACTGGTCAATTTTGTTGGTCAAGGACAGAGGAAACGCTTCACAAAGGAGGGGATACATGTACTGGCCTTTGAAAATCAGGCAGGTTTCTTTCAGATAGAGAATGAGGGCAGGAAAGGTCTCTTTATGCACAGGGCACAGCATGATCAAAGGCTCAGGGCATATGAGTGCATGGCTGCATGGGGTATTCAGGGCATATGAGTGTTCTGGCATTTTTAGCACATTGCATGTGTGGGGAAAAAACAGTGGGAAATAATGCTTACAGAGAATTTCAGAGAACTTTAATTAGATGCAAAGAGGAAAAGGCAGATTTATTGCAGAAACAGTGTAAGATATTTCTTAATATTCAATTTATAGCTATTTTTTCTTTAGGTCTAAATAAGACTATCCATGTGAACAAATTGAATGAACATCATTTTTTGAAAGGAAAGGTTTGCCAATTCTATGATGATTAATTTTATATGTTATCTTAGTCCATTCAAGTTGTTATAATAAAATACCTTAGACTGGGTGGCTTATAAATAACATACATTTATTTCTCATGTTTCTGGAAGTTTGGAAGTCCAAGATCTGGACTCAGATATATTTTCTGTCTGGGGAGGACCCATTCCCTCATAGATGGAGATTTAACTGTATCTTACCTGGTGGAAGAGGTGAATGAGCTCCTTTGAACCTATTTTTAAGGGCACTAGTCCCATTTATAAAGGTTCTGACCTGATGACCTAATTACTTCCCAAAGATTCCACCTTGTAAAACCTTCAATGTGGCTGTTAGGATTTGAAAATCTGAATGTTCAGGGGACATAAATATGTAAATCATAAACACACGTCAACTTGAATGGGCTGCAGGGTGCCCAGTCAGTTGGTGAAACATTATTCAGGATGCTTTTGTGAGGCTGTTTTGAGGTAATATTCTCATTTTAATTTGTAGACTGAATAAAGCAAATTACTATCTTAATGTGGGTGGGCCTCATTAAATCAGTTGAAGGTCTGAAGAGAATATAGTCTCAATCTACCTTAAGTAAAAGATAGGTTATCCCGCCTGGTAGCCTTCAGCTTGTTACATCAGTTTCTTCTTGCATCCAGACACAAACTGAAAGATCGGCTTTCCCTAGGTATCAAGCTTATCAACTTTTAGCCTGGAACTATGCCATCAGCTTACATCATCTGATTTTTAGGCCTTCTGACTCTGAGTGGAACTATACTATTGGCTTTCATGGTAATCCAGCTAGCTGACTCACCCTGAGGATCTTGGACTTGTCAGACCCTAAAATCACTTGAACCAATTTCCTGTAATCTCTTTCTCTCCACTCTCTCTCTTTCCTTCTCTCTCTTTCTTTGTCTCCATCTGTAGCTATAGCTATTCTATTGGTTCTGTTTTTTGAAACCAATAGAATTTGATTAATACAAATGCCAATAACTTCTTTATTATAACCCACTACGCATGTATTTTTTTTATCCAGGTCAACAGACTCATACTTTTAACACCTCAAAATTTCCCTAGGAGCAATCTGAGCTGAAGAATCTTTAGAGCAAGATATAAACAGGAAAATGTAAAATGTCCTGACAACATTCTTGCCACATTGGCTTCCTTTGGGTGACAGTGATTGCCTCTGTCTCTTCCTGCACAGACTCACACACACACACACAGCGATACACATATACAACAGTGGTCTAGATAAAAGTCTGCTAAGGATTTGGGGTCTAACAAATCTTAGTCCAAATTTTTGCTCCATTTTCTACCACTTGTATGATCAGTGGCACATGACTTAGTCCAAATTTTGGTCCATATTCTACCACTTGTTTAATCAGAAGCAAATGAATTAATTTTAGAAGCCTCGATTTATTTTTTGATAACATGAGAACAATCGGAGAATGTACCCATAGGTGAAAATGCGATGAGCATACAAAACACTTGTCACACACACAAAAATCAGTGCTTTCCTCTAATCCTAATATGAGCAAACATTAGTGCTTCCTCCTCTTTCCTCTTGTTCAATTCTCTTGCATGTCCTTCCATGAAGCAAAAATCATAACAATGGGATGAAAAATCCTGTTTGTAAACTTTTGGCTTTCATTTGTGTTCTGAGCACACATCAGATTCAGTCACTCCCCAGTGTAATACTCATTGAAAGAACTGAGATGAATAAGCTTTCATTATCTATGGCCAAATGTTTAAAACACCATACAGTCATCATCCAATATATAGGCAGCTGCACTCCTGAAATTTTTTGATTACTTTTTAGTATGTATAAAGTCATTCAGATAATAAGATCTCAAGAAGAAGAAAGCTAAAGGATGATGGAAATTTATTCCTAAGGATCTTGGGCTATGGTAAAGTGTGGACAAACACACACACACACACACACTTCAATAAACATTAACAACCACCTACAAATATGTTTTATGGGCTTTCATGAATTAATGAAATTAATAAATTATTAATTTCATAAATAATATATTAATCTTTGTGCAAACAAAACTCTTGTAAGCTGTCTAGCAGCTGACCTTAGAAAGGAGGCAGTATGTAAGTCTCTGGCAGTCCGTTGTAACCTTGACGGATCTTAAATATTTTTCTTTTCTGTTCCCATCAGTACTGTCCATACTTCAAGCTATGCTCACTGAATCTTTGTGTGTGTGTCTGTGTGTGTGTGACAATCTTTGTGTGTGTGTATGCATGAGAATACAGTAATTTTTTCCAGTCCTTTCAATTAAAAAAATTATTCAAATTATAAAAAATGTCAACAAAAAGAACTTTCAGGGACAAGGCCTATTAGAATTGTAAAAGAAGTCAGAGATCATTTGGCCTGAACCTAAAACTGTGTAAAATTATAGAGAAAAATGTTAATTTTCTAGCATCGCTACTATGTGCTAAATGTGTTATCCAAAAATATATGTTGAAGCCCTGACCCGTAGTCTCTGTGCGTGTTGCTTTATTTGGAAATAGGGACCTTGCAGCTCTAACTAGTTAAAATAAGATAATACTGGAACAGTATGGGCCCTTAATCCAATACAACTGGTGTTCTTATAAGAAGTGGAAATTCTCGGGGGGCGGAGCAAGATGGCCTAATAGGAACAGCGCCACTCTCCATCTCCCAGCGCGAGCGACACAGAAGACCGGTGATTTCTGCATTTTCAGCTGAGGTACTGGGGTCATCTCACTCGGGAGTGCCGGACAATCCGTGCGGGTCAGTTGCTGCAGCCCAACCAGCGAGAGCTGAAGCAGGGCGAGGCATCGCCTCACCTGGGAAGCGCGAGGGGGAAGGGAGTCCCTTTTCCTAGCCAGGGGAATTGAGACACACAACACCTGGAAAATCGGGTAACTCCCACCCCAATACTGTGCTATAACACCGGCACACGGGAGAATATATCCCACACCTGGCCGAGAGGGTCCCACGCCCACGGAGCCTCCCTCCTTGCTAACACAGCAGTCTGCGGCAATCTAACCGCAAGGCAGCAGCGAGGCTGGGGGAGGGGCGCCCGCCATCGCTGAGGCTTAAGTAGGTAAATAAAGCCGCTGGGAAGCTCGAACTGGGTGGAGCTCACAGCAGCTCAAGGAAACCTGCCTGTCTCTGTAGACTGCGCCTCTGGGGACAGGGCTCAGGTAAAGGTGCAGAAGCCTGTGCAAACGCAAACGACTCTGTCTGACAGCTTTGAAGAGAGCAGTGGATCTCCCAACACGGAGGTTGAGATCTGAGAAGGGGCAGTCTGCCTGCTCAAGTGGGTTCCTGACCCCTGAGTAGCCTAACTGGGAGACATCTCCCACTAGGGGCAGTCTGACACCCCACACCTCACAAGGTGGAGTACACCCCTGAGAGGAAGTTTCCAAAGCAAGAATCAGACAGGTGGACTCGCTGTTCAGCAATATTCTGTCTTCTGCAACCTCTGCTGCTGATACCCAGGCAAACAGGGTCTGGAGTGGACCTCAAGCAATCTCCAACAGACCTATAGCTGAGGGTCCTGACTGTCAGAAGGAAAACTATTAAACAGGAAGGACACCTATACCAAAACCCCATCAGTACGTCACCATCATCAAAGACCAGAGACAGATAAAACCACAAAGATGGGGAAAAAGCAGGGCAGAAAAGCTGGAAATTCAAAAAATAAGAGCGCATCTCCTCCTGCAAAGGAGCACAGCCCATCGCCAGCAACGGATCAAAGCTGGTCAGAGAATGATCTTGATGAGATGAGAGAAGAAGGCTTCAGTCCATCAAACCTCTCAGAGCTAAAGGAGGAATTATGTACCCAGCGCAAAGAAACTAAAAATCTTGAAAAAAGAGTGGAAGAATTGACAGCTAGACTAATTAATGCAGAGAAGGTCATAAACGAAATGACAGAGATGAAAACCATGACACGAGAAATACTTGACAAATGCACAAGCTTCAGTAACTGACTCGATCAACTGGAAGAAAGAGTACCAGCGATGGAGGATCAAATGAATGAAATGAAACGAGAAGAGAAACCAAAAGAAAAAAGAAGAAAAAGAAATGAACAAAGCCTGCAAGAAGTATGGGATTATGTAAAAAGACCAAATCTACGTCTGATTGGGGTGCCTGAAAGTGAGGGGGAAAATGGAACCAAATTGGAAAACACTCTACAGGATATCATCCAGGAGAACTTCCCCAACCTAGCAGGGCAGGCCAACATTCAAATTCAGGAAATACAGAGAACGCCACAAAGATACTCCTCCAGAAGAGCAACTCCAAGACACATAATTGCCAGATTCACCAAGGTTGAAATGAAGGAAAAAATCTTAAGGGCAGCCAGAGAGAAAGGTCGGGTTACCCACAAAGGGAAGCCCATCAGACTGACAGCAGATCTCTCGGCAGAAACTCTACAAGCCAGAAGAGAGTGGGGGCCAATATTCAACGTTCTTAAAGAAAAGAATTTTAAACCCAGAATTTCATATCCAGCCAAACTAAGTTTCATAAGTGAAAGAGAAATAAAATTCTTTACAGATAAGCAAATGCTTAGAGATTTTGTCACCACCAGGCCTGCCTTACAAGAGACCCTGAAGGAAGCCCTAAACATGGAAAGGAACAAC
>NC_045448.1:12806126-12822152 GCF_002776525.5 Piliocolobus tephrosceles | reverse complement strand
ACAAACCTGCACGTTATGCACATGTACCCTAGAACTTAAAGTATAATAAAAAAAAAAAAAAAAAAAAAGAAGTGGAAATTCTCATGTGAGGACAGAAACACACAGAGGGAAGACAACCATGGGATGGCTGCAGTCGAGGCTGGAGTTAGGTGACTACAAAACAAGAAACGTCAAAGTTTTAGGTTGGAGAAACATGCAATGGTAGCAGTGAAATGTGCTAGAGTTTTAACAGTAGTTACCTGATAGAATGAGTTGAAGCTGCATATACACAGTGTTAAAAATGCTGATAGTTCTTATAAAAATATGGGAAGGGATAATTGAAATCATGACAGGTCACACATCACATCCCTGCCCCAGCTCTTCCTTGGTACCATGCTGTGCACTGCACTTAATTATCATAAAAGGGAAATAGTAGGCATCTTAACTGTTTTATTGATGATTTGTTGCTCTTTTTGAAGAGGAGAAAATAGAAGGATCTTAAGCTGAACATATACTACCATATGAACCATACTTGAAGCCAATATACCAGTATGGTTGTGCATCAGGGGTAGAACCAATCCAAACTCCTAGGCCTAAGAATAGGCTTTGGGCAACCTGCTTAAATATTCTAACTCCACTCTCTTCATCTATAGAATATGCATAATAATAGTTTCTATATAAATGTATTATGAGGCTTAATGAGGTAATGCATTCAAAGTGATTAGTTCTATTCCTTCCCTACAACACTCTGTATATTTAGGTGCGATGAAGAGGGTAAGTGGGAAGGAGGAGAGACTGAAACGGGAATTAGAGGGTAAGTGGGGTGTCAATGTGAAGAAATAAAGAAGAGACCCATGATAAGCTTTGTTTAAATTACAAATAAGAATTTCAGATGTGTTTGTAATTCCATCCTTATTCCCTTTCCTTCAGAGAAGCAAATTGGAATTGTACAGAGGACTGAGGTGGAGAAAAGACAAAGTCTAACATCATATTTGGCTCCTTCATTTATTCCTCAACTCAGCCATCACTACTGTCTTAGTTCGTTCTCATGGTGCTATGAAGAAATACTGAGGTGGGGTAATTTATAAAGGAAAGACACTTAATTGGAACACAGTTCCACAGGGCTGGGGAGACCTCAGGAAACATACAATCATGGAGGAAGGGGAAGAAAACACATCCTACTTCACATGGTGGCAGGAAGCAGAAGTGCTGAGCCAACTGGGGGAAAGCCCCTTTCTCATCAGATCTCATGAGAACTCATACACTATTAGGAGGACAGCAGCATGGGGGTAACTACCCCCATGATTCAATTACTCCCACCAGATCCCTGCCATGATATGTGGGTTTTATGGGAGCCACAATTCAAGATGAGATTTGGGTGGGGACACAGACAAACTACATCAACTATTGAGTACTTTCTGTGTATTCCTAATAATTTTGATACAGTTCTACTCTCTTTCTCCTGATGGCTTTACTTACGAATGTTTATAAATGAAATTACTCCTCCTGTCACCAAATCCTGATCAAACATGAACAGCTCTGACTCATTGTGGTGGCGATGATAATAATAATCCAAGTTCTATCCCCTCTGTTGTCAGTTTAACCCTACCACAACACTGTGACCTGGGGATTAAGCCTGACCAGCCACAGGGCTAACACAGGGGAAGAATTCATGACAACGACAATTCAGACTCAACCAAGGTTGCATTTTCATCAGTTCATTGTTGAACCATCAATCAAATGAGACCAAAGGTAACCACAATATCAGGAATACGGAAGTTCGCATTGGGATTAATCTTCCTGTCCTTCTGATCTCACAGGGACAGCTCCAAGTTATATTATTTCATTAGCCCTCTTAGAATAAGATGGGAGGATCCTGGCCGGGCACGGTGTCTCACACCTGTAATCCCAGCACTTTGGGAGGCCGAGGCCGGAGGATCACGAGGCCAGGAGATCGAAACCATCCTGGCTAACACAGTGAAACCCCGTGTCTATTAAAAATACAAAAAAATTAGCCGGGTGTGGTGGCGGGCACCTGTAGTCCCAGCTACTCTGGAGGCTGAGGCAGGAGAATGGCTTGAACCAGGGAGGCAGAGCTTGTAGTGAGCCAAGATGGCGCCACTGCACTCCAGCCTGGGCGACAGAATGAGACTCCGTCTCAAAAAAAAAAAAGAAAAGAATAAGATGGGAGGATCCCAAAACTGCTGCCTTGAGGTAGGGGAGGAACTCCATGTCATTCTTTCAGAGTTCATGCCAGTAACACATTAATAACAACAAAAAATGTGCATTGAAGCTTCATACTTTAAATGCCATTTGTTGTTGAATCATTGAGTCTAAGTAAATTTTTCTCCTAACAGATCATAGACTACCATGGTAGATTTACTCTTATAATTCATTTAATGAAAAGGCTTAATTCAAAGATTTATGAAAATAATAGCAACAAAAATTGTTTAAAGTTGATTTTTCTTCACCAACTGGTGCCTTGAGACATGTTGCATAGGTTCTCCCTCCATTCCCTGTTGAAGGTATTTTAGACATAGCCCATAGGTTTCCCAATCACTTTTTAGTCGTAAGAACACATGTCGTTTTGGAAATGAAAGCACTCTGGATTCTGGAAAATCCAAGATTTCAATCTTCAATCTAGTTCACAACATCTCCTTTTCCCCAAACTAAAGAATATAAAGTGGAGAAATAAAATAGTGGTCCCTTCAGTATTTATTTTTCATATATATCTGCCTCCACACTTCATGCAGCAGGTGGGTGGGGCAGGAGGAGGTGCAAAGATTAGAGAAGACGGAAATGAATTCTACACTCTGTGGTGTTCACTTACCCAACAGTACCTAGTCAGCATACTCTCTGTGGGGCAGGAGTTCAAACACTAAATTTTGAGTGTACACAGCTGTAGCTTCCTTAGAAATATTTCTGTCCCTTGCTCTGTCATGGACACCTTTGTACTGGGCAACTCTCTGGTGGCAGGAAACGCACACTTCAGACAATTTTCACATCTCCCCAGGTAGCCCTATGGGAAGAATCCATTCAGACTGATATCAGAGGCTGTGTTATAATTCCAATTCTGCATCACATGGTTTTCCTTTCCTATGCTACAACACTTAGCAGCATCTACTCACTTTGGGGTATACTTCTTGCCCCTTGACTTTGGATTTGTCTATTTGACTTACTCTGACCAATAGAATAAAGATGAAATGATATTATACCAATGTTAAGTAAAGGCCTCAGCAGGATTTTAATGTTTGTTTCTTCTTTTTTTCTCTGACATTACCAGGAGAAGAATATCCTCACCCCAACCTGTAGTTATGAAAAACGTAATGACAAACACGAAGCAGTGCCACCAGCCACACCCAGCCTAGATGACCAGATACTAGTTTGTACAGGCACACCTATGAGTAGGCCTAGCAGGTACCAGCAGGGAAGCCAACCTGGGCCTGGAAGCCAACCTGGGCCTGTCCTACATTATCTGAATCCCGTCTAACCTTCGGTCTCATGCGCCAAACAGATATTCATCATTGCATGGCACAGAGATTCTGTGGATGTGTGCAGCACTATGGTGCAATTATTAACTGATACGATTAATTACCTTTGTGTCATCATTTACCTACCTGAAATCCCTGCACTTTTATTATATCAAATATGGAAAGCTTTTTCTGCTGCTATGCTTCTTGTCCTGACTTTATAGATTAGTTCCCACATCTACTCTATCCTCTCTTAAATGGGAGGTTGGCAAACATTTTCTGTAAAGGGTCTGCTAATAAATTTCTTACAGATTTTATGCTATCTGTCTCCATTTATCTGTGCTATTATAATGTGAAAGCAGCCATAGAAAACAAAACAATAAATGATGAAGTGTGGGTATGTTTCAATAAAATTATATTTATAAAAGCAGACAATGGGCTGGGTTTGGACCATGGGTCGTAGTTTGTTGACCCTGCTTTATAATAACAAACTCTGTTACCATGGTAGCAATGGTCACATGACTGCTTTGCTGAAACGTTATCATATTCCTACCTACTTTCCAGATACATGGCAAAATATCCAGTCAATTTGCTATCATAAAAATATTGTTTAATACCTTAAATCCCTGGCACTTCTCTGGTCCTTCTCCCACCTTTTCACCTGGTAGAACTTGTACCAAAAGGAGAGAAGATGCCTACACCTAGAGGAGTAAGCTCAAAAGAGCCAGGGTCTCTAACAAGTTCATGAGCTCACCAACCAGTTTGGCCTGCATAATTGTGTCCTTCTTTTACAATACATATTTTCCTTTTTTTAAAATCCATCTAATTAAGACTTGTCTAATATATGTAATAAAATAAAATTCTAAATTTTTAAAAGAAATTTGAAACAACAACATAAACCAAGGTAAAAATTAGTAGTGAAAAGAATTTGTGTTAGTTCTCTATTTCTCAGATCACAAACTACCCCTCCCACATTGATTTACCTGTGTCTGAAGGTCAGGAATTTGGGCCTGGGATGAGTGCCTCTGACTTAAGATTTCCCGTGGGGTGATAATCAAGATGTCATCTGGGCTGCAGTCTCGTCTGAAGGAGAGGATAATCCACTTCTAAATTTCTTGATGTTATTGTCAGCAACACTCAGTCCTTCTCCATTTGTTTGGCTGAGGGCCTCTATTTCTTCCTAGCTTTTAACAGGCATTTTCCTTTAGCCATTGGCCAGACAGCCTTCTCCATAGGATTGCTTACAGCATGGTAGCTAGCTTCCCTCAGAGGAAGCCAGTGAGAGTCTGAGAGAGTCTTTTCATAACCCAATCACACCCATCATTTTTGCTGTGTTCTGTTTGTTCAAAGCAAAACACAGATCCATCCTGTACTCAATGGGAGGGGATCATATGAGAGCACAAACACTGAGAGATAGGGATCATCTGGCGATCTTATATGTGGCCTACCATCGGGATAAATAATGTTAAAAACTGCACTAGAATAGAGTAGAATAAATGTAATAGAATAAATATAAATATTGGAAAGGATATATTGTCAAAAGAATTTGAAATCCTAAGAGAAATCTATAATTCCTAGCAAATAATGATCTAAATTTCATGGCAAAAATAAAATGAACCTCAAATAAGTCAAAATACGAAGATTAATTATTACAAAGTATTTGCAAACTTTGTTCATTGAAACTGTTACCAGGATCTACCGGATTAATAATTGAGTTTTACTTAGTTTCAAAAGAACAGATAATTAAACTGTTATTTAAGTAATTCCTGGAGCTAGGAAAAGATTTAAGAATCCTTGATACATTTTGTAAAACCAAGATATCTTTAATACAATAACTAGGTAAAAATATTTTTATTAAGAACAATGTGGAATAGTATTTTTGTGAATGTAGAAGCAATAATTTCAAATCAAGAATAAAGCATTATTAAAGAGAAGCAAGTACATTGTCAGCAAAACAATAAACTATAAGCAGATAGAGCTTATTCTAGTAGTACATCAATACATCAAAGAAAGATCATATAATCATAGCTACAAAGGAGAAATTTTAGTATAGTAAACACTAATTAAAAGTCATCATTTGTTGTTATCCTAAAAGGTAAAACAATAAAACTATTTAAATTAAAATCAGAAACTGTACACCTACCATCATCATTTTCATTTAAATTGTGCCTATTAGGTTCTAGAAAATGCACTTAGAAAAATAAGATTGCTGATATAAACATTGGAAAATAAGTATTTTTCTCTATGATATTAATACCAAAAAAAATCCAGATTTTTCTGCCATGAAATTTCTAACATTAAAAAATCAACAGTTGATCTATTTTCTAGCAAAACTCTTAGAAAGAGAATCAGGGAAAATATTCTATTTCCTAGCTTTCAAAATTATATGCTGGCTAGAAATAATTTTTAAAGTATAAGGTCCTGAATAAAGCACTAAATAAAAATGTATTTATAGATATAAAATAAGTTCTGCACAAAAGAAGACACATATCATAGTCTTCATTTTAAGACTAAATGAAATGTCAATTTTTACAAGATTAGTATATAAATTTATGTTAATTCTAATTAGTAACTCAACATAGTGTTTTGGCATTGGAAATAATAATCGGAATTATTATATGGAAGGAAAACTTCCTCAGAAGAAACAAGAGATTAGTGGAAGAGAATGTTAAAGGAAGAATTTGCTTTAGTCAGCAGTATAATAATTTATAAAAATGTTGAAGTTAAATCAATGTATTCTTTGTATAAAAATAGATACATGAATCAATCAAAGAAAATAGAAAGTTAAAAATTAAATCACAGTATATATGATAACTTAATATAATAAAGGCACTATTCTTTTTCAGGGTGGAAAATACAATGGTAGAAATGACTTACTACTAATCTTTATCATCAACTTAGAAAAACAGAGATTCTTCAAAGGTACTAAGTTTTTCAGGAATAAACATTGCAGTGGGAAGATGTATGAGTGTATTCTGGGAGGTAAAGAAAGACAAAGGTTTTTAAAAGAAAAACAAATAGGTTTATATAAGCTGTTTAGAAACAATTATCCTTGGCTACAAGGATCAATAACAAGGGTGGTTGTCAAGCCAAGGTTAGGCAAGCAGTTGCCAGGCAGATGTCCTCATAGGAGTATTTTTTGCCTAAGGTTTTGATTTTCAGCAGAGCTATTTGTGATAGGTCTTGTTAAGAGGCAATTGTGTGTGAAAAGTTCCCTGTATGACTTCCTGGCTCCATTTTATCAGGATTTGACACAAGTCACTCCATTTTGATTCTGACAAATTTAACCATACAAAAACAACTTTGGATCCTACTTTTTCTTTTAACCACGCAAAAACAAATTCCACAAATAAAAGTAAAAGTTGAGAAATCATGTAAGAATTGAAGGTGACTATAAATATCATCTAGAAATTAAAAAAAATATTTCAATCAAAATAAGAAACTCAGAGGATGTACAAGAAAGTGTAAATGTATTTGACTTCATACAAATGAAAAACTTGTTAATGGTAACTTACATTGTGATTAAAAAGGGTCAGTAATCAGACAACGGATCTTTAAAGATGCAATACAAATAAAAGATTTATATATATACACACATATTATGTACCAAAAGCTTTTATATACGTACAAAACAGTAAACAAAATGGAAAAAGTGGCCAAAAGATATAAAGAAGCCAAAAATAAAACAGCATATCCAAATGATCAATGCACATATGAAAAAATAATCAAAGTCACTAGTTTCAAGGAAATGCAAGTCAAATTAATAGTAACATATTTCTTTACATCTAAAATACTGGTACAATTTACTAATATAAGAGCTTCAATACACAGTATTGCCAGGACTGATAATATTGTGTATTATCAATACTATTTCCCTCACACATTGTGACAGAAATTTGAATTGTTACAGAGTTTTTAAACAGTAGTCTAGCAACATGTATGAACATATAAGAGTAAATATTGCCTTTGACCCTGTAGTCCCACTTCTGGAAATCAGTTCCACAAAATGAAAACACAAATATGTCAGGGTATAGATATGGAATTGTTAAAACATTGTTTTATGGAGGGAAACACTTAGAAATACAGTGCAAGTCCATCAACAGGAGATTGTTAGAATAAATTATGCTAGAATCACCACTGAACTATTGAATACCGTGTAGTTATTAAAGCAAGATGCAGAAAAGTTTATAACATGATCTCACATAAAAAAATAAGCAAGAAGCAAAGAATGTATGAGTTTCAGAATATATAAAAGCATATAAAGCATATAGATATGCACTTAAAAATACACACACACACACACACACGTAATGTCTCAAACCAGGTAATTCATGCCAACAAACTAATGTTATTTTACCATTGTGAATTGTTTAGTTTGTAACAAAAGGGTGAGTTTAGAAGACAGAAAATGAAAGGGGGAGATACAAACTAAGACCGAATAACTATAAAACAGTGATATCATCGTGCATATTACAATCATATGAGTGCCTTCGTGCAATTATATGTACATGAGTATATGCAAAATTAAATCAGAAACACATAGGGAATGTTCAGACAACAAATTTGGTGAATCCTATTTGGTTCCAAGGTTCTGAGACACAGAGAGAAAAATCAGTTAAGCAAGTTCCAAAAATCAGTTAAGTAAGCACAATTCATGTAAAAGCTTGGATTTGACTCAGCTCACTCCCAGCTGGAAAAGTCAACTATTGATGCTATAAAAGAATGTTTAGTCTTCAAAAGACCACATAAACGTATCATAAATTCTCAAGCTTAAAGTTTTGCTGTGGAATTGTCAAGACTCTTTCTTGTATATGAACAGGAATTTTGTACTTTATTATTCATATCTAACCTAATTGGAGAATACAGGAATTCGTTCAGCCTTTAAATTGTGATTATCAATGAATAACCAAGCGTGTATCATGAAGGAACCTATTCTTGTAACTGTTTTCTTTCTTAAATAACTATAAATGCATGCACTCTATCTTTATTACTGTTTGACGGTCAGTTGTCATTATTACTAATAAAAATATACTTTCTTGCATAACACTAGCATTTTATCTTTTAATAGACAAGAAAATATTTTCAGAATTTGGTATTATTAATATGTTTGATTTGGTGCCTCAGAGAATTACTTTTGTACTTGTCCTTTATTTGTTTTTCAAATATTAAAGAAGTTCTGGAAAATAAAATGCATTGCCCCAGAACACACAGAATAAATGAGCATCTGACCACTGTCCAATTTCAGTACCCAGGGTAGCATGGAGGAGAAGACTGAATCTCTGATGCACCTGTGCACATCCGTGTCAATCACATGACACAACAGAGCTGCATTAGCCCCATAGTGGGGAAATCCTTTCCCAAGCATTTGCTAACAAATTACATTTTATCTTCATTGCTTTCACACCCTTGAAGATGAAAGAGAATACATTTATGCTTGAAATAAAGCAGGAATAGTTCGATAATCACTAAGAGACAACGAGGAAAAGAACTTGTCTTGAAGTTGTACCCACAATAAAAGAGAGAAAATATGTACATAAATTGAGACATTTATTCCCACTCACTATTTTATGCCTGACTGGCATGATTAATATGAGCTTTTTTTGTAGTTTGCTGAGCAAACAAAGTGGAGCAATAGTATCAGCAACCATTTATTGAGCTTTTTCCACATAGCAGTCATATTACTGTTTCAAAGCCACATCAGTTTTACACATTTTAGGCATTTTTACAGCATCATAGTGATGCTGTGCTATGTGTCTTAACTGGCCCTTTTACTAATGATTAGAGATATAAGGAGAGTGATTCACTTCTCACAGGAATAAGTGGATCAGCCTGTATTAAAATCCCAGTTGTTGGAATTTTACCTGCTCACAGAAGCAGTTTGGTTGTTGGGGAGAGATGGATAGGGAGGGATAGGGTGGGGAAGGGCAGGGAGGAGTGAGTTGAAGAAGAGGAGTCTCAGTTGTGATAGTTTTTGCAGTGGCAAACCTTTCCTCCAGTGTATTGCAAAATCAGCAATGAGAACAAAATATTATTCGTTATGCGCTACAACATTTCATAGAATCGGTATTCGACTTTTGTAGCTGGTATGGAGCTGAGACAAATTGCAGCTTTTACATTAATTGTGCTCTACAATATCGGAACCACTTTTCTTACATTATCCTGTTCTTGGATATAAAAGGGGTAGAAATATGAATTCTGGTAATGCAAATAAGAAAGTAAGACTCAGAGGGAATTAGCGGTTTCTTTATATTACAGAGTTAAAAGTTATGCCAAGTTATGCCTTGGCATAAGGCAAGAGAGAATGAGAGCCAAGCCAAAGGGGAAGCCCGTTTTATAAAACCAGATCTTGTAAGACTTATTCACTACCATGAGGACAGAAAGGGGGAAACCACCACTATGCTTCAATTATCTCCCCCTGGGCCCCTCCCCCAGTACATAGGAATTATGGGAGCTAAAATTGAAGATGAGATTTGTGTGAGGACACAGCCGAACCATACCAGTCATCAAACTACAGGGCTGAGGAATCTCATTTAGATGTGAACATTAATATGATATATGCAAAGACCATTGTACCATTTAAAATATATTTTCAGGAGTGACATAAGCAAGGTGATGGAATAGGAAGTTTAGCCTTCCCTCCTCCTACAGAAAGTTTGACTACCAACGATGCACAGATAAGAACATCACTTTGGAAACCTCAACACCTGGAAACAAGCTTGACACACTTGCATGGTATACAGAACTGAAAAAAATCCTAATTAGAGGGCAAGAATGGTCTCAGTACAGCCATACCACCCTCTCCTTCATCCCCAAGTTGGTACAATGCCAGACAGAGAGTATTTCCCTAGGCTTACAGTTTCTTCAGAAAAAAAAGATAACAGGAAGGAGGCAACCAGCCTTATTAGCATTCTGAGGCACTTCGCAGGACACCCACTCAATTCTCACCTATAGGGAATACTGGGAAAATGGTACAGTTTTACCACCCATCTGTAAGATAGAAACAAAGAAATTAACCAGCTCATGGGTATTGGTGGTACCCCTGTTCCTACCAGTTGCAGTGTTCAATCAGAGATATCAGCCAATCTCATCCCACATCTACAAAGCTGATAGAGTTTGGCTCTGTGTCCCTACCCAAATCTCATCTCAAGTTGTAATTCCTACATGCCAAGGGAGGGACCTTTAATCCCCATGTGTTGAGAAAGGGAAGTGATTGGATTATGGAGAAGGCTTCCTCCATACTGTTCTCATGATAGTGAGTGAATTCTCACAAAATCTGATGGTTTTATAAATGATAAATTTTCCTGCACTCTCACATGCTCTCTCTCTCACATGCCATCATGTAAGGCATGCCTGCTTCCCCTTCCACCATGATTGTAACTTTCCTGAGGTCCTCCAAACTATTGCAGAGCTGAGTCCATTAAATCTTTCTTTATAAATCACCCAGTCTCAGATAGTATCTTTATAGCAGTGTGAAAATGGACTAACACAGTTAATTGGTACTAAAGTAGTGGATCACTGCTGTAAAGATGCATGAACATGTGGAAGTGAATGTGGAATTGGGTAGCAGACAGAGGCTGAAACAGTTTGGAGGGCACAGAAGAAGACAGGAAGATGTGGCAAAGTCTGTAACTTCCTAGACACTTGTTGAGTGGTTTTGACCAAAATGCTGAAAATCATGTGGGCAATGAAGTCTGGACTGAGGTGGTCTCAGATGGAGATGAGGAACTTCTTGGTAACTGAAGCAAAGGCCACTCTTGTTATGCTTTAGCAAAGAGACTGGGAACATTTTGCCCCTGCCCTAGAACTCTGTGGAGCTTTGAACTTGAGAGAGATGATTTAGAATATCTGGCAGAAGAATTTTCTAAGCAGACAAAGCATTCAAGAAGTGACAGAGGGTAGAAGTTTGGAAAATTTGCAGCCTGACCATATGGTAGAAAATAAAAACCCATTTTGGGAGGAGAAATTCAAGCCAGCTGCAGAAATTTGCATAAGTAATGAGGAGTCCAATGTTATCTGCCAAGACAATGGGGAAAATGTCTCCAAGGCATATCAGAGATCTTCATGACAGTCCCACCCATCACAGGCCCTGAGGGCTAGGAGGAAGAAATGGCTTCATGGGCTGGGCCCAGGGACACACTCCCTGCTCTTTGCAGCCTCGCGGCATCGTGCCCTGTGTCCCAGCTGCTCCAGCTCCAGTTGTGGCTAAAAGGGACCAAGGTAGAGCTCAGGCCATTGCTTCAGAGGGTGCTGGGTCCCCATGGGTGTTCCACGTGGTGTTGGGCCTTGGAGGGGCCGGCAGAGACATGAACAATTGAGGTTTTGGAACCTCTGCTTAGATTTCAAAGGATGTATGGAAATGCCTGGATGTTCAGGCAGAAATCAGATGCAGGGATGAAGCCCCCATGGAGACATGAAACTATGAAACTACTGGAAGAAATATTTGCAGAAATGACCTAGGACATTGGTCTAGGTAAAAATTTTTTTCGTATAAGACCTCAAAAGCACAAGCAACAAAAGCAAAAATATACAAATAGGCTTATATCAAGCTAGAAAATTTCTGGACAACAAAGAAAATAACAAAGTGAAGAGACAATCCACAAAATGGAAGACAACACTTGCACACTATCTGTCTGACAATAGATTAGTAATCAGAGTATAAAAAGAACTCAAACAAATGAATAGCAAAACAAAACCAGAACAAATAATTCAATTAAAATATGGACAACATTTGTGAATAGCAATTTTTCAAAAGAAGATAAACAAATGGCCAACAGATACATGAAAAACATGCTTAATATGACTAATCATCAGGGAAATATAAATTAAAACCACAATGAAATATCATCTCACTCCAGTTAAGATGACTTTTATTAAAAAGGGAGGGAATAACAGATTCAGATGAGGATATAGAGAAAGGGAAACACTGGTACACTGTGGATAGGAATGCAAATTAGTACAGCCCTTGTGGAAAGCAGTATGGATGTTCCTTAGAAAACTAAAAATAAAACTACCATAAGTTCCAGCAATCCCACAATTGGGTCTACACCCAAATGAATTAAAATAATTAAGCTGAAGAAATGCCTGCAATACCATGTTCATTGTAGCATTATGCACAATAGCAAAGATACAAAACAACTTAAGTGTCTATCAACAGATGAATTGACTAAAATATATGGCATATATACACAATAGAATATAATTCAGCCATAATAAAATACTTACCTTTGAGACAACATAAACGAACCTAGAGAAAAATATGTTAAATGAAATAAGGCACAGACAGACAAATACCATATTTTCTCATTATGAGTAATCTAAAACATTTGAAATCAAAGTACAGAGTAGAAAGGTGATTACTAGATGTTGGAGCAGGAAGGGGTGGAAAGGGAAAGGGAAAATATTAGTCAAGGAGTACAAAGCTATAGTTATATCAATATATTGAAGCATCACATTGTACCCCATGAATATGTACAATAATTATTTGCCAATTAAAAATAAAATAAAACAAAGAAGTTATGTAAAATTATTTGAGTTAGATTTTACAACAACTCTGAAATTATAGGTGTAGATATTCATACAGGGCTCGTGGGACACTGTATCTCCTACCACAGAGGCTCATCTCATCTGATGGAATCCAGTGTTAAACAACTGACCCCTTAGGTTTAATTGCATTTGTTATATCATGTGCCCTATAGCTGTTTATAAGAGGAAAGTTATGTTTAACAGAACCTGACACAAGATACAGAAATCTGTATTTTTCTATTCCCAAATTTACCCCAATAATGTACACAAGTCTTCCAAACCCAGCCCAATTCCTTTACATAATATCTTGATTTCCTGATTTTCCCAGTGTCCCAAGTTAGGCTTTGGGATATAGCCAGGGTAATCCCTGTCACCACAATGTCATTGAATTCAGCACTAATGAGACCTCCTCCACTCCAAACGTCTCTCCCAAGCTACACTTCTATGAACTCTAGGCATACAACCTTGGAGATCAAGAGCATCATTCAACATCTAATTTCAAACTCGGTTTCATAGAACTCTACTACTGTGGTGTACTTTGGCATTTCTTCAAATATTTGATTTGAATTTTACTCTGTATATAATTTGACAGACAATTTTCAAGTGTCTTAACACACAGTCAAATGTGCTACATAATAATTTAATACTTCAGAGACCAGCAAAATGACAAGTTGAAGTTTCTTAGACTAGATTTACAGCACGTTTTATTATATATTTGAGCTTAGTGAAATGCAACTTTCTTCTGGTTTACAGAGATAACCCAGAAATGGCAAAAAGAATGCTTTCTCAAGGAGCAAGCATTCAAATGTTGGATTTGCAGGCTGTCTTTCATAGGCCATCTGAAGACTGTACTATAACCAAGGCTTTTTCCATCTCCCTAGATTAGCTGTAAACACACTCTGGTCCTTGTTAGTACTACTTAGAACTCTAAAGTAGATAAGTACATGTCATCGAATTTGACGGTACCTTCTTCTAGGGTCTTTGTTTATGCTTGAAACTATTCAAGGTGTATTAATCTGTTATGACACTGCTAATAAAGACATACCCAAGACTGGGTAATTTACAAAGAAAAGAGGTTTAATTGACTCACAATTCAGCATTGCTGGGGGTGCCTCAGGAAACTTACAGTAATGATGGAAAGCAAACATGTCCTTCTTCACATGGTTGCAGGAAGGAGAAGTGTCTAGAAAAAGGGGGAAAAGCCTCTTATAAAACCATCATTACTCATGAGAACTCACTCACTATCACAAGAATAACATGAGGGTAACCACCCCCATGATTCAATTACCTCCCGCCAGGTCCCTCCCACAACACATGGGGATTTTTGAAACTACAGTTCAAGATGAGATTTGAGTGGGGACACAGCCAAACTATATCACAAAGGGAGTGTCATTCACAGCACAGAAAGCATTGATTTATATATTTATCATGACAAATTTCTGGGAGATTGCAGGAATGTGCCTCATTCTAACAAAATCACAGTATATTATGTTAATTTTCCAATAGATATAAGTAAGTAATTTAAATAAAGAATTTCTCTCCTTGATTCACACTGCAGCAGGTATTTTTGGCCACCAAAGCCATATTCCATCTGATTTCAGGACTTTAGCTGCTGCCTCCTAAGAAACACCACCTCATCTCTCTAGCCTCTTGAACTGGAATAAGCCTGTGAGTATATTTGCAGACACTGCTAGTAGCTTACCCACTAGCCATTCTTTCCTTTGTACATTGTTACATACCACGATTTCATTCAAGGCAACAGTTGGCACTGCTGAAAAAATATTCTTCAGCCTTCTTTGCAGCTAGAAGTAGACATTTAATTCAGTTACAACCACTGACATATAAGTAGAAGGATGAATTACAGGAAATCATTTGAAAAATGGGTCTGACTGCTGTGTTGTATTATTTTTGTCCTTTTCTACCTCCTCCTTTTCTGCTTCTTGAGATACAGATGTGATGGTATGATCATACTCTCGGTCTTCTTAGACCATGAAGTGACCTTGAACATGGTATTCTAGTTTTAACAATGGTGAACAAGGTGAGAGAAAACTTGATATCTCATACTGTGCTGCTACCACTATATTCCAAGACTTCCATCTTTAAACAACTTATATATGAGATAAAAAACATGTTTATACATATATGCTACCATTATTTTAGTATTTTTTGTTGTGTGCTGCTGAATCTCATCTAATGCAAATTTTCTGAACCAAGCTGTGGAACTCATACTGTGTTTGATCACAAAAGATTTCAGGTTTGTCAAAGATCAGATGGTTGTAGATGTGTGGCATTATTTCTGAGGGCTCCGTTCTGTTCCATTGGTCTGTATCTCTGTTTTGGTATCAGTACCATGCTGTTTTGGTTACTGTAGCCTTGTAGTATAGTTTGAAGTCAGGTAGCATGACGCCTCCGGCTTTGTCCTTTTGACTTAGGATTGTCTTGGCAATGCGGGCTCTTTTTTGGTTCCATATGAACTTTAAAGCAGTTTTTTCCAATTCGGTGAAGAAACTCATTGGTAGCTTGATGGGGATGGCATTGAATCTATAAATAACCTTGGGCAGTATGGCCATTTTCACAATATTGATTCTTCCTATCCATGAGCATGGTGTGTTCTTCCATTTGTTTGTGTCCTCTTTGATTTCAGTGAGCAGTGGTTTGTAGTTCTCCTTGAAGAGGTCCTTTACATCCCTTGTAAGTTGGATTCCTAGGTATTTTATTCTCTTTGATGCAATTGTGAATGGAAGTTCATTCCTGATTTGGCTCTCTGCTTGCCTGTTACTGGTGTATAAGAATGCTTGTGATTTTTGCACATTATTGCAATCTACTCATCTGACAAAGGACTAATTTCCAGAATCTACAAAGAACTCAAACAAATATACAAGAAAAAACCAAACAACCCCATCAAAAAGTGGGGAAAGGATATGAACAGACATGTCTCAAAAGAAGACATTCATACAGCCAACAGACACATGAAAAAATGCTCATCATCACTCGCCATCAGAGAAATGCAAATCAAAACCACAATGAGATACCATCTCACACCAGTTAGAATGGC
>NC_045448.1:12804932-12805726 GCF_002776525.5 Piliocolobus tephrosceles | reverse complement strand
ACAAACCTGCACGTTATGCACATGTACCCTAGAACTTAAAGTATAATTAAAAAAAAAAAAAAAAAGATTTCAGGAATCCTTGGCCAGTTAAAAAAAATAAACATAACCTTCCTGCTCTTTTTGTTGTCTTCAGGATTCCTTAAGAAGACAGATCTGTCCCTAAATCCTAAGTCCTATGGCTTGGATAACATCATTTCTGTTGTCTTCCTCCCTGATGTGTATGCAGACTTCTCCTTTCGTTCAGCTCTTGCTGTCTTCCCACATGTTATATGTCCAAAAGTGCTGATGTGTACAAGGAAAAGAAGGACGGAGTTTCATTTTAGAAATTTGGGTTCAATATCTACTATCAACAATAGAAATGGAAGATAAAATGCATAAATTACATCACTTCCTGAAGAATAAAATGATAAAAATAATATGGAGGAATAAGCAAATAATTAGGTCTTAATAAATACAAGCATTCATTCCTTCCTTCCCCTAAGTACTTCCTACTACCACTCTGAGCTTCATTTTATTGTTTTAAAATGGATGGAAATAACTGCACTTATCTTTTATTTATTTATTTATTTATTTATTTATTTATTTATTTATTTATTTATTTATTTTTTGAGACGGAGTCTCGCTCTGTCACCCAGGCTGGAGTGCAGTGGCCGGATCTCAGCTCACTGCAAGCTCCGCCTCCCGGGCTCACGCCATTCTCCTGCCTCAGCCTCCCGAGTAGCTGGGACTACAGGCGCTGCTACCTCGCCCGGCTAGTTTTTTTTTTTTTTTTTTTTTTTTTTTTTTTTTTTGTT
>NC_045448.1:12603206-12804832 GCF_002776525.5 Piliocolobus tephrosceles | reverse complement strand
TTTTTTGTATTTTTAGTAGAGACGGGGTTTCACCATGTTAGCCAGGATGGTCTCGATCTCCTGACCTCGTGATCCGCCCGTCTCAGCCTCCCAAAGTGCTGGGATTACAGGCTTGAGCCACCGCGCCCGGCCAACTGCACTTATCTTACAGGCTACTTTAATGGGGTAGAATTACACAAAGTGGTACCATGGTGGAAATGTGCTTTATCAATTCTGAAGCATGTGAGTATTTTGATTATCATTTACAGTTATTGCTCCTGAGTGATTGTCCTGTCATAGAGCCAATGCACACTATGTGTAAAATTCAAACCTCTTGACTCAGAATTTACTGGTTGTTGGAACTGAGGAAGAATAATTAGGTACTTATTAAGGTTATGTCAATAATAAATTGCAGCTTTATTATCATTTTTCCTTAAATGGAATTGTGCCCACTGTGTTGGCACAAAAGAATAAAAAAGTTATTCAAATATCCAACTGATGAACCCGAGTCAAATAGCCAGAAAATTGGCTAACAGTGTTGTCTTGAGAATATGAAGTTCATTTTGCTTGGAAAAAAATCAATTCCCAAATGGAACCGTGAAAGTCTTGGTTTTAGAACAATGTGTCCAAGAAAAATCTAGTTTTGCTACAGAAAGTAATTGGGTCCCCTCCCTTGGCACAGCACAAGTCCCCAGTGCCACACATCACTCTGCATCAACACCCAGTGACTTTTCCATTTGCTGGGCCAAAGGAGAAAGGTGAAAATGTTCCTTCCCGAATTAGCTTTCCATATGAACTACAAAGAGTAGATCATGATTAATGAGATAGTCCCTTGTGTAGTTCCACTGGTTCCACTAAGGAAATTGTATTATTTACATCTAACTTCATAGTCCAGAATCAAAATTGTATTTCACTTAGATCCATTAGAGACGTCAGCTTGTGTGGTTTATATCTGAATTTTTTTTTTTTCTGATAGAGTGTAACCATTGCATAGAGAGGGACTTTCAGTTTTTCAGGCACATCATAAAGTCCAATAAACACATTTGGGATGAATGCATAAATAAACACCCAATTTGAGGGTAGAGTCTTTATCTAGTTCACTTCTGTTTCTCTCTTGCTCTAACCTTCCCCCATTCTCTTGTTCCTGGCATGGTACATATATCATAAGGAAACTGCTAAATGAAAAACAAACCAAAATTGCTTTACTAAGGAGGAATGTATAAAAGAATCATAACGACTACACTCCTGTCCAAAAGTGCTGGGAGGGGAAGAGACAAATAGATATGTTTTCACATCAGCACAATCTAGAAGTTACTTTTCCCCTCAAAAGGGCAAATTCAGCATGACATAATTCCCAGGGTGGTGACAGGACACAGGCATTCTCCAGCACATGCCGCAGAAGGCAATCCTCTTAATAATAATGTTTTAACTTCAATAAAACTTTGAATTAAAAATATAAACAGAGATTATTTTTTCTATCTATAGTTACAAAGATCTAACTTAAGAAATACAAATTCCAATGTAAGCTATTACTGTGTGTCAAAAAATATTCTCAATGCTGTATAAGCATGATTTCATTTAAGCCTCACAGCAGCCTTCTCATACAGATGATTTACGGAAGGCTTTTCCAACAGAATGTCTAAAGGATGAAGCTTTTATGATCTTTATTTCTAAATGAAATGTTTATGAGATTTTTTTTTTTTTTTTAGCCACAGTGGTGTCCCAGATGAAAGTGATACCCTTGAACGTGGCCTACTGCACTTTTCCCAACAATATCCAGTAGCAGCTGACTACACATGATAAGCGAGCTGTTACAAACTGAAGGTTTTTGTCCAAAATTCATATGTTGAAATGTAGCCTAACCCAATAGAATGATATTAGGAGGTTAGGTCTTTGGGAGTAAAAGGCCATGAGGGGAGGTCCCCATGAATGGAATAAGTACCCTTATGAAAAGAGGCCAGAGAGCTAGCTTACCCGCTTTCCCTGTGTGAAGATACAGTATGAAGTTAGCCACCTGCAGACCAGAAGAGGACCCTCACAAGAACCCAGCCATGCTTGCACCCTTCACTCAGACTTGGGCTTTGAGAGTTGTGGGCAGTAAATTTTTGTTCTCTATAAACCACTCAATCTCTGGTACTTTGCTGTAACAACCCAAAGGGAGTAAGACAGGAGCTAACAACAGCCAGCTCCCCAGACTCATCAAAACCCACTGTATGCGGGAACCAGCACATGAGCTGGGGTGGGGCATTCCCTTTTTATATCTACAATCGATGCGGGAACCAGCACATGAGCTGGGGGTGGGGGCATTCCCTTCTTATATCTACAATCGAGTGAAAACATTGTGTTCTTCATCAACTGAGAAAATGTTTATTTTTCTCTATCTTTGTTTCCATTTCCAATAGTTTTGTTTCTATTAGGGCATCCAGCCCACAGCATCTTGTTTTCTTCTACAGAAAGAGGCTATCATCAGTAATTCCACTTTAGAGCTGAGAAATAGGAATTCGAAGAGGAATTTAAGTCATTTACTCAAGATTACATAAATAGTAAGTGTGAGGGCTGGATATAGAATAACTGCAGATTCACTAAGGAGACTAAAGAGAAATACAATTTTATCCAACTAGAGCAGAACACAAACAGTTATTCTAAAAAAATCTGACCACAGTTTTTGTTTTAACAGTTCCCTTCTGAAGAAAAATTCTGTGTGACTGTCAGAGTCTTAACACATCTGTGTTGTGTAGTGTCTAAGCATGTTGAGTACATTTTTATGCTGTTAAAAAAAAAAGCTTAACTACCGTACTGAGTTGAAAAGTGTCTCCCCAAAATTTATGTCCTTCCCAAAACCTTGGAATGTGACCTTATTTGGAAATGGAGTTGTGGCAAATGCAATTAGTTAAAATGAGCTCATACTGCAGTATGATGGGTCTTGAATTCCATATGACTCAGCACTTACATGAAGATGAGAAGAGAGACACAGGAGAGAACACCAAGACAGAGGTAGAGATTGGAGTAATGAGTCTGTAGGCCAAGGAATGTCAAGGAGTGAGAACAACCATGAGCTGCTTGGAGGGAAGCACAGGACAGGTCCTCCATCAGGCTGTCCAGTAGGAACCAAACCTTCCAGTACCCTAATTCTGCACTTAGCCTCCAGAACCACAAAAGAATAAACTTGTGTTGTTTTAAGGCACTACAATTTGTGGTCATCTGTTACAGCACTAGGAAGCTAATAAAACACTCAATTGATTGGATAATCTGTCCACACAAAACCCTGCACACAATAAAAAGAAATGAGCCATCAGGCACAAGAAGATGTGGACAAATCTTAAATGCATATTGTTAAGTGAATGAAAGAAGCAAGTCTGTATGAAAGAAACTACCTACTATATGATTCAAATTAAATGGTGTGCTAGAGTCAAACATATGTTTAGCTTAATGGATATACAGATGGTTACATGAAGAAATATTTAAATATATGTGTGAATATACACGGCTTGGTATACACACATGTATTTCCTATTTGTGTCAGTAGTGAGGGTCTAAAGGTGATGACACCTCAATCGCAGCAAGCATACCTCAGGGTCAGATCCTGGTTTCTGATACTATTCTTCAACAAATTGAACCAGGGCTCTTTGGAGAAATGACGAGTTTAGCGTTGGGCAAGAAATGTACAAGATGAACCTGGAAAATTCTGTAGTGACAAAAGTGAAAAGAAAAAAAGGTGCTCACAAAAAAATCCACAAGGATGTCGATATGTCAAAGGGACACAGAAGCCAACAGAAAAAGCTCCCAAAGGACAAAGTTGAAAACCCTGCAGGACAAAAGAAATGAACAAGTGATGGATTATTACCCAAAGTATAAAATAAATATGCATGAGTTCATATTAAGTAAACAAGCAAATAAATAAATGGGTAGAAGAAATCCCTTGTGCACAAGAATTCTAAATTTAACAGCTCCCACATTGTACATTAATATTTGAAACTATAGTTAGATTGATAATGGTTATTTTATATGTAATCCTAATTATCATGGTGACTTTGTAATGTTTCTCGCTTGAGGGTTGTTAAGGTCTTTTGTGACTGATTTTCTACCAGTCCTCTCTATGCACTTGATAAATACGTAGCAAAAGAATGGATGACTGATTGAACCAATGAATGAAAGAAACCCTAAGTTACACATAATCCTTATAAAGTAAGTTATTAAATGTATAAACCAAAACCAATATTTTGGCTCTGGAGAAAAATTATAGTAAATAAATTTCCTCAAATAGTAGAAATAAAGGACATTTTAAAAACTATGTATTTTAGAATAAAGATGCAAGCAAGACCTACATTTAAGATCTAACCCAAACATCTAATAGCTGTTCAACCTTGAAAAACAAGTCTCTGACATCACTGAGCTTCAGTTTCTCCTTCCAAGAAAGGAGAAAATAACTTTTGCCAAACTCACAGGCTGCTGCGAAGATCAAATATATTCATAGATCTGAATGTACTCTATAAAGTGAATGCACTATGGCAAGTCATTATTATTGGAGTGCACTGAAGTGGGAAAAATGCTTGACTATGAATAAGAGGCAGTGCAGAGATTAAACAGGCCAAGAAAGACATTGAGTGGGGAACTACATTGAATAAAGAGAACACAAATGAACACACACATGCCTGTGAATGTATCAGGTTCATCGTAACTTCTGGTGGAATTCTTACTGGTGGAGCTGAAGTTTGCAGGGTTGTATATTTGTGAGGCACAACATCACGTCTCTACAAAAGTAGGGCACTCTGAAGACAAAAGATGAGGAGCTGGGCTCCAGAATGTCTCAACAGAACTGAGGTCATATGGCACCATTAGGTCTATTGTCTATTATCCATCTCACTTGAATTATTTTTTATGAAGAAGACATCATTTCCCACTGCAGAGCAGATTTCGAGAAAAAAAAAAAGTTTAAGCATTTTTAACATGGGCCAGTAATTAAAACTATTAGGGTTTCGGGTCATGGAATCTGGGGAAGGAGTGGTTTCTGCCAAAGGATGGCTAGTTACTTCCTGAGCATGAAGAAAGAGGGAACCTTGGAGTGACATATAAATCTTTGTCTTACAAGTCAGGCATAATGTTTATCATGGTTTAGTAGTTTTTGTATATTATTTTAGCTTTACAAACATTCTAGGGCACAGAAAACATTGGTATTCAGAATGTCTTCTGTCAAAAGAAGTATCTTCAATTTTGAAGAAAAAAACAGTAAACACAATAAGCATAACAATAAAAAAATGCTGCCACCAAGCTCCAGATACTCTACCAGGTGTGTCACTTACCTAAATGTTAATTCTCATGGCAAGTCAGAGTAAGTATCTAATCTCCATGTAAAGATGAGGAAACTAAGAGTAAGAGAGGCTTTAGAAAACATGTCAAAGGTCACACAGCCAGTCACACAGCAGGTAACAGAATCAAGCATTCTTTCCATGATACCACACTGACTCACACATATTTTGAGAGTGTTGGTCAGCCTTATTGTGACGAAAAATCAATTCTGGCATGATGGTGTGGAGAAAATTAACACTTAAAGGACACTTACTACATCCCAAACACATGGCATACCTGTTTCTCATTTAATCCACAGAGCAGCACTTAGAGCTACATGTCACTATATCCAATGACACATGAGGAAACGTTACATGTTGCATTTCAGGAACATGCTCTGTCCTTCAGATCATGCACTGCTTGGCAGTAAACATTTTGTTTTTTGCTTCTGCCAGAAGTCAATTTAAATTATGTGGATGTTACAATTTACTGATGCTCACCACAACGTGAAATCACTGAATTTTATCTTCATTGGCTAAACCATGCTGACATATCTTCAACCCTCTGTTTGTCATTCTATGTTTATTATATTTCTTCTCTGCACATGAATAATTCTATCCAAGCAAATGGCTGTTTCTCATAACCTTTAATATCGTCATTTACCAACAAATGCATGTACGTTTTAGCCAACTTTTTGCGTAATTATTTAATAAGCACCTCTTGCTTCTTTCCACAGGCTGCTCTGTAGTGAGCAGCATAATCCTGTTTCTCTTTGGCAAATAACACTTTTGTTTGGCATTATTAGGTTTTACTTTCTATGTCTCACATAACTGAACATATGAAAAGTGCAAATAATGATTTAAAAAATTATACAGCTGAAAAAAAATGATTGGCATAAAGAAGGCACATGTATTTATGACAGAATAAAAGAAGAAAGCAAAAGAAACATGTACATTGCATACATTGCTTTGGGAAATACTACTAAATCTTCTCAGGGGAAGACAAATAGAAGGGGACTATAACAACCCATCCAAGTATACCCTAGCTCTGGTCTCTTTTGTAAACCAAAATGTATCTGAGACAAGTCCCAATCAATTTAGAGGTTTATTTTGCCAAGGTTAAGCACATGCCTGGGAGAAATAAACATGGAATCACAGATCGGTGCCTTTCTTCAAAGATGACTTTGTGGGCTTTGATATTTAAGGGGGAAACATGGACTGAAAGAAAAAGGGAAGGTATGTAATTCACATGTTGCAAGAGAAAAGGAGTAGGTAGGGGAAGAGTTGAGTACATATTTGTCTCACACTCAGTGAATCAACACTTTACATAAAATAAGGTAAACTTGAGTAGCTACCTGTGAAGACATTTAACCTTTTATCTGTAGCTACCTGCTTAGGAACAAAAAGGAAGGCAGCTTCTTGCATGACTCTGCTTTCAGCTTATTTTTTTTTTCCTTTTGACGTAGTAAATTGGGGTCCTGACTTTGTATTTTCCTTTCGCATTTCCCCCCTTTCCTTTCCAAAGTCTTTCAGAGAAAGCATTTTAGAAGAAAACAAGTCTTTGGTCTCAGGTGTTGTCTGATTTCTCATGGCTTGGATGGTTTATTCCTAGACAGATAGGTCTCACATTGTTCGGAAAGCTCATTTTTAGGAGGTTGTGAAGGCTCACATCCCAAAAAGAAAAAGAAAAAGTGGAAGGAAAGAGAAAGAAAACACTAAGCACAAAGGGAGAATAATCCTGAAAAACTGAGATAACCATACGACTCTGAAGTTCATACATCAGTAGGCAGGTATGAAAATGGTTTATGTACATAAATAAGTTGCTATTATTTTCTTCCAAAGTCTAAGTTGTCTAGCTTCAGTTTCCAAGACTTTAATAAAAGTATGGCTTACTTTTAGTGATTTCAAATCAGGGAAAATGAGAAAAAGAAAGGAGAAAAGAATGAATATATATTATCTGAGACTTGTAGCCAGGAAAAAATTAAGAGTTCAGTCCAAATTGTAGAAAATAGTTAAAATTGAAGAAAAAAAATAGGCAAGGCTACAATGTAATAACAGGTGTTCTACAATTTATTTTGAAACACAATTTTTTCTTTCTCCAATTCTCCAATTTAATAAAGACAAAATCATAGTAGGGCCAATTTATTTGTAAAATAAGTTTTAGTCCTCATTTGCATAAAGTAAAGCAAGAATAATCATTTGCCATATAGACTTTCTCTCTCTCTCTCTCTCTCTCTCTCTCTCTCTCTTCTCTCTTTAAATTGGCTTTGCAGGAACCTGTTACACAGGGAATCTAAGACTAGCACTTTTTAAAAGATATTGGCACAGCTAAGGATTTATCTGTGCCTGCAGATACTTGTGTGAATTGAATGAATTTCTCTCTTTTCAAGGTCCCAAGAAAACTTAGGCTTCCTGAGACTGTCGGAGAATGACATTATTTACTTACCACAGGTCAGGACCCTGTAAAGGACAAAGTATAAGACCAGTTTTTCCAAGGGACTTTTATCAGCTCTATAGGTCAGCCTCATTTTCTCAAGGCAATCTGGAAATGTCATTCCAGTCAAATTCTTAGTAAAATAACGAGTGTCTCCAATTATGCTCTGTTATAGATGAAAACAGATTCTTATTTAAGTTATGAAAATAAATAAAGTCTCATAAACCAAGAATATTTACAAAATACTTTCAAATTTTGGAGAAATTTAGTTGAGATAAAGTAGGTATTTTTAAATTTTGCTCATAAGAGTATACTTTAATGAATTGTTAAAAGTTGTAAATGGTTTAAAAGAAGAGAAAATTTTCTTGACTCTGAAACGCAAAACAAAAAGAAGCAGCAAACGTTTCATACAAAAAGTGATAAAAGATTACTTCTGACTTCTATTAGTTCAATTCATGCAATTAACTCCTGTTCTGCTGGATATTGGGTCAGCAAATCTTATGAATATGTCATCTCTCCATTAGAGTCTTGAAAGTTTCTCTCTCTATTCCAACGGTACAATCTCTAAATTGATCAGAAATCAATAGTTAAGAATACTCCTTAGAATTCTACAACTGATTATAAACTGCCCTCTAAAAGGATGAAAGTAAAATAACAATTGTGGATGACAAAAGTCTTAGAGCAGTCATGGCTAAAGACACAACTGACATGGAAACTTGGTTATTTCTTTTGCATACAACAATTTTACATAATAATCATAATATAGTCATAATTACTGTTGATGGCATATACTAAGATATATTAGAATCACAGAAAACTCATAAACTTTTGGAACACATATTAGTAACACATTTATATAAATATAATACAAAGAAGGTTAAACACCATTTCATACTTGGCAGTGCCTCCTGTATGATTTTATTAGACCAAATAAGCCAAATATGTCTCATTTAAACTTAAGGGGATATAATATCAAAAAATTAATGAAGTCAAAAAGATTGAATTTAGAGTCTGATTTTAGGAAGTTTGTCAAATATTATAAGTTTAAAACACTTGTTATCCCAAAACAGGATCACAGGTAACTGTAAAATAAGTCATTCATTTAGCCAAAGTGATGACTCGAACATTTAGAAAAGCCAAAAGCTTTTGTTTTTTGATAGAGGTGACTTACTTTCCTAAATAATAAGTCCTAAGAAAGAGAGCATAAGGCCAATTTATCTGTCTCTCAAATTTTATAAACAAATCTACTAAATTTTAATTATTTTGACCACAAAATAAAATTTCTGTAAACCTTTTTATAACCTCTTACAATTCTTTTTTAAATTAAAGAGTGGCTGATTCTCCAAGAAAACCTTGTTAATCTGACACAGAGGCTCAGATGCTGGTCTTGCATCAGTGTGCCTTTGGTATTAGTATTCACTTTATAGAGAAACTCTGAACTAATTTTATCTCTCAGTATTGGCCCTTACAATTTCTCACTCCCACCTCCTCTGTAATAGTTCCTGAAATTAGAGGTGTTGAGTAGTTTTAATATCTGGCCTCATATCTCACAAATGCAGAGATAAATATAAAATTTTTGAGCAATAAATCTAAACAATAACGTATGTTGAAAATTCTGAAGACATTTGTAATTTTATTTTATCAATACTTTAAAAACCAGCATATTTATTAAAGTTTTACTTAAGTCACATGAATTTAAAAAGTATTTGAGCATCTTTACTTAATTTATGAGTACTCCTTTATTTTTAAGCCAATTTGGTACCTTATGCCACAACAAATAACAAAACACATGTACATGCATATAAATACAACTAAGCACACATACTCACTCATACAAATAAAGATCCTGTAGCTTTTGCTTTGGAACTCTAGCCATGGGGCGTTAACACATACTCACCAGTTTATAAGAAATTGGTAGGATGCAAACAGCGTTTTTTATATCAACATCAGTAGAAAGGTCCTCTAAACTAGGGGAAAAAATGTATAATGAAATACTACTTCTTTATGTTTTGTATAAACTTCACTAGAAAGACATCTTACACTCCTACTATTCTCTTAGTGATGCCAATTGCCAGTGAAAAACCTAGGATTGCTTAATTTAAAATAACGTTATTTTAAGATTTTAGATTGCTGGAAATATTTTTGAGACTAAATTTATCAAATTAATCTTACCAAAGATTACTAACATTATGTTATGTGAACTGAAAGGCCTCTGAGCTAGCTTCTATCAGTCTGATAAAGGCTTTCTTTTCTTTAAGCCAACTAGTTAGAGCTCTTTCATAGAATTAATAGTGAAATATTATTTCCATATGAGACATGTAAACATATACACAGAACAGAATGAGACAGAGGCAACTCTTAAATATTTAAAACTTTTTATTTGCCAGTTTTCAAATATTTTCTCTTCCTTACTTTAGACTATTAATCTCTTGATTTTCTGTTCCATGTCCTGAAAAATTGTTAAGTAGGCAACTCTCTACATTTGTACCTCCAAAAATATGACTTAGTTGAAGCGAGGTAGAAAATGTACGTCTCTATGGTACAGACTTAGATCTAAACAAAGGCAAAGTCTGTTATGTAAACTATAAACCATTGACTTCTACCCATTTGAAGTTTCTAGTGATTAGGTGCAGAGACAGACATGTCCTTAAAAAATGGAGATGTCCTTTAAAAATGTAAATTTCCTTTACAAAGAGTTTTATTTAAGTGACTTAGTGTGATAGGTATTTCCAATACAGCTTCATTAGATTACTCACTGTAGGGTGCAGCCCTTTAAGGAACATGGCTAGAAAAGCATACATTATTTCTTATTTAAATGTCCAAAGAAACAAGTAGTCTTCTGTAGTAATTACTAGTTCCTATAAACCGTCCTCAGCCACCCCTAAAATTGTAGCCCTTGTCTGCCATTACACGCACTAAAGGTCAAATCCTCTCACAGCATAAGGAAATCTCTGGTACCCCCAAAGCCAAGGAGGTCAGGTAATGCAGAACAAGAAAGAAGAACTTTAGAACTAAGAAGAATCTGCCTATGCCTCCTGAAACTCCACAAAGAAAACAGATCACTCCAAAAGTGAGCAAGTAGTACCTTTCTGCTGAGTTTTTTAAGGGTCCAAGTCATTAAAAGCTTTTTTACTTGGTACTAAAGATGGTGAAAGGGAAAGAAGGTGTAAGGTGGAAGAAAAGTAAATGAATGAATAATTTTTAAGGAAGAAAGTAAACCAAGTGCATAGGTTTTTCTTCTTCTCCTCCTCCTCCTCCTCCTCCTCCTCCTCCTCCTTCTTCTTCTTCTTCTTCGTCTTCTTCTTCTTCTCCTCTTCTTCTTCTTCGTCGTCTTCTTCTTCTTCTTCTTCTTCTTCTTCTTCTTCTTCTTCTTCTTCTTCTTCCTTCTTCTTCTTTTTTGCAGCTGAGAGGAATTTTAGCCAATTCAGAGACCTTGTTCCCCATAATTTGGAATTCTCATTCAGATGTAACCAAGTCACGTAGAGTTGGTGAAATCTGATGGGAGAAATACTGAAACACTAGCAATACAAAACAAAGCAAAAGAATTATTGAGTACTCCAATGGTAAAGAGAAATTAAGACCAGATAGGTGTTAATCTTACAGTTCAGTCATTAAGGAGCATTTCCAAGACAAAACCATCAGCTACTTACCTTGAATGGAGCCCAGGCTGAAGACTGCTGTCTGCAGGCTCAAAAGCAGGAAAAAACTCCAGCTCACTTTCCCTACTGGAAGGGAGCTGAGATTCCAGGAAGGAGTTGCCTGCTTTCCATTGTCATGGAAGCAGGAAAACGAGCCTTCTTTGTTAGGAACGAGTAAAACTCCAGACAAGGAGTTGCACAGCAACATAAACCTTAGATCTCAACCAAATTTTGAGAGATCAAGGATTTTTGTAGAGGTGTGAGCTTCTGGACCTCAGGAAATTATTGTACAGATTTGAGCAATAAAGATAGCCCAAGCTGGTACCAAACGCCAACAGGAATTGTCAAACGTCAGGGCCACATCCACTCACAGTCCCTTCCATTAGTCACCAATTTGTAAACCAAAAAGTATTAGAGACACGTCTCAATCCATATCGAAATGTGTTTTGCCAAAGTTAATCTCATGCCTCAAAAAAATAAACATGGAATCAGAGAAACAGTCTGTGGCCTGAGCCTTTTTCCAGATATGATTTCGAAGGCTTCAAAATTTAAAGAGGAAAGAAGGAGGGAATAGCAATCCGCAATTTGCAAGAGAAGAGGAGCGGGTAATCAGTTATGTATTTATGCTCAGTAAATTGGCATTTTATACAAGATAGAGTGAACCCATGTTCACCTATGCAGATATTTAACCTTTATCTCTAACTATCTGTTTTATCTGTAACTTTATCTGTAGCTATCTACTCCGGTACAAGAAAAGGCAGTTTCTTGCATGAGTCAGCTTGCAACTTAATTTTTTTTTTTTCTTTTGGCATAGTGAATTGACATCCCAGGTTTTTATTTCCTTTCATACTTTAGAGACCCTGGGGCCCATCCACACAAGTCTACTTGAAAACTACATACAATGCTGCTTGCTAACATCATCTTGGAAACAGCTTCAGTTTGAACCTCTGTCCAACTGCTCTGCATGGACAACATTTGGGATACCAGCAACACGGGGCTACCAAGAAGGAGAAGTTAGCCAGAAGTAGTCCAGCATCAGAAGAACAGTGTCCACTGCAAACGTGGGCTCAAAAGTCAAACTCTTGCCTAAGCAACTGAGAAGCAATAAATATCTCTTTCCAATTCCAGAAGTGTTGATAGAAAATGATCCAGTCAGCAAACAGGAGTTAGAACCACACAGGTGGTGACTGGAGAAATTATGGCTGAGAGATTTCAGTGACTGAACTAGTGATTTGTTTCAGACTTTTTTAAAAAGGGGTTGACTTTTCTGATGAGTGAAGGGCATCTCAATACCAGCAACACTACTCTGTCTTATAATGTGACAGTGTAAAATGTCAACAGCAATGAGAACCTTACATAAAGTAAACTCAAACCTCACAGTGCTTACAGAAATCATGCGATCTGATATGCATTTCATGAAACCTGTTTTTTTAAACCACATCCTGTCATAGAAAAAAGCACACGGCTAATTTGATTTTTTGGATCTAAAAGAAGGATCTGGGACTATGGAGAAACTAAGGTTTTGAGTGAGAGAACAAGCCAAGCAAAACACAGTTGGCAGTAGGACCCTAAAAAGAACTGTGATCCAGGTGAGAAGCTGTGACCAGAGTAGGAAAAAAAAGAGTTGGTGGTCCCAATCTAGGGTTGGGTCAACATATGAAATGGGAAAGTAGGGGCAATTTAATTAAAAAATGCATTAAAAACTTGTCTGTGTGAAGCACTGTATCAGAGATAGATACTTCACAATCCCAGAGAGACTTATTAGAGACAGAGTAATCTCTTGTACATATTGAGCTCTCATCATGTGCTTAATGTCTTATGTAATTTTAAGTCACTTAATCTACAATAAAACACTAAGCAATAATTTGGTATTGCCCACATTTGACAAGTAAGAAAACTTACCTCAAAGAAGTCAGTCACTGAAATCACTCAACTGCCATTTCTACAATCATCACCTATCTGATTCTAATTCTTGTTTGTTGAGAACTGACCCAGGCCCCCACAGTGGCAACTGGTGGAAATACTTTGAACCTGGCCAGTCTGTTCCTGGAGTTCATCATCTAGCACAATGGGAGAGATACTATGATAAAGGAGCACTGAGTGCCTGCACAGAGCAAAATTTTACCTTTCCTTGAGGTCATGCAAGGTCACACAAAAAGTGAAGTTCAGGTTTGCATGCATCTGGTTAGCAGCAAGTGGGGCTCAGAAAAACAGAAGTAGAATGGATGAGGAGGACAATCATTTATCTTCTTAGGCTGGAAAAGTGGCTTAATATGAAACCAACACTTGTCAACCAGTAGGGCTCATCTAGTGATCCAGCTGTCTGAGAATGAAGGACATAGGATTGGCAGAAAGAGTAAGGTCTCCTGTAGAAATTATTTACTCTCAAATAGTTCATTTTTTAATAACCTGCTCTTTTCCTATTGTGATCATCACCTTTAAAATAAAAAAAAAAGAAGGAAAAACAAAGTGCCTCTGAGTATCTTTTAGAGCCCAGAAAGGGAAGGCAAAGCATGATCTACATAAGGTAAACTAGGCCTTATGTGGCTTCCCTATACCTAGAAGCTTACTGTAGGAAGACTATTTAGTGAAAGAAAGAGAATCAGGAATCCATGTCCAGAGTGCTAAAAGAGAATGACGCCCTACCACTCTGATGTCAGGGAGTCTCTTACACAGCTGAAGCCATCAAATCCTCAGGATTACACTCAGTTCTGCTCTTAGCCTTGGTTACAAGTTCTCCTTTGGTCCCCTGGAACTGCGACTCAGGAGCAATTTTTACTATTTCCTATCACTTAGCCCCCAATGCCATCATGGACAATATCTCAGCCAGTTCTCCCAGAGACTTTGTTATCTCAGTGTGTTCAGGCTACTATAAAAATGTGCCATAAACTGAACAGCAGACATTTGTTTCCCAAAGACCTAGAATCTGGAAAACTGAGATGAGGGTGCCAGCATGGTATGATGTAAGTGAGGGCCACCTTTTGTGTTTCAGATGACCATCTTCTCATTAGGTCCTCATGTCATGGAAAACAGAGATGGCGCTTTCTGAGATCCCTTTTATAAGGGTATTAATCTTATTCATGAGAACTCCACCTTTGTGACCCAACCGTCTCCCAAAGGCTGCACCTCCTCTTACCACCACGTTGGGGATCAGAATTTCCACCCGTGAATTTAGGGGAGAAAAACATTTGGTCTACAGCATTCATGCACAGGACACTGATAATATTTTTTCCTCAACTCAACCAGTGGGCTCAAGTTCACATAGCTGGTGAGGACGTCGAGATTCTGTCTTGCCCTATTCACTGAAAGTATGATGCTGGTTTCACTACACCAACTCGAACACCTTTGGAAGCAAACATATTGTACTACAAATGTATTGCAAGCAAAACAACAATCATAATAAAAGTCCAATCATTTCTCCTAAGCTGAATTTCCACAATTTAGAGAGAGAAAACCTGTCTCTGTAGCATCTCCTCTTTCTGACCTGCGTGCAGGTTTGCCACTCTCAAGCTTATCTGGCTCCTCCCTACCTATGAAACTTCACTCTACTTCTTCCCTCTTTTTTGGAAATGCTTATCCTTTTTTCTTTTTTTTCATCGTGGTAAAACTCTTCCAAGACACACACACAAAAAATGTTGCCTGCCCATTAAATATTTTTTGAGAACCCTCCAGATTAAATTCTTATATCTGGGCTTCTTTCACTCTATGTTTATTCTATATGGTTTATATACATATCTGCCTCCCTTAGTAATTTCTGACCCTCTCAAGAAAGGAGAAATGTACTAATCCCATACATCTGTGTCCCTACCCTCTGCAAAGTGTAGGATACAGCATAAAACAAATCACTTTCACTCAAAGCCTGGCACTGACACTGTTTTCTGTGTATTCTTGTTCTTGTATTTAGTGTTTATAACACTCTAGTTTCCTCTCCTCTGCTGTGAACATAATAATCATGAGAACCCCATAGCCTTTTAAGGAATAAATGAAATAATCCATCTCATGTGGGAGAACAAGTCTGGCACATAGGAATGTTCAGTTGTTATGAGGGGCAGTCTGGCATGTGCTCTTCACTATGTTTTTTGCACATGTGTATAGCAGGTGTCAAAGTAATAAAGCCCTTTTGTGTCTACTCTTTCCTTTATCCTCACCCCAATATCATGTGGGTTAGGAGAAGCAGGGATTCGGAAAAAAATGATATCTAGCATCTTTTGATAACTTAGTCATTAGGATGAATTCCAGGGGAGAATATGGGGGAACTGACCTGTTATGTGCTGCTCCAACAATGAGTTAAGCAGAATTTGTAAGTTAAATTATCAGTAGCGACAGTAGACACTTACAAAATACTAGTAAAACTTACTTGGATTCAATCAACCTATCTAGTCACTTGTAGAAATTGTAATCAATACAGAGATAGATATTAATAAATATAGTATATGCTACATATATATCATATGTAATATATTTTGTATCATATTATAATACATATATATTACACACAGGCACATGCATATGTGCACGTACATAAATGGCTGGGTAGTGTTTGTGAAATTCAGTGTGATGGGTTTACTACATGCTCTTTAGGAGACTAGGGGTAAAATAGAATAGTGGTCACGTCAGATCCCATAGAATCCCCAAGTATAATTACTGAGCATAGTGTTTTGCTCTTATACTATAAAAGTGCTTTAAACTAGACAACACTTTGAAAAGCTCGCTCTAACTATGCCAGCCTTCTGTAATCTCTCTAACTAGCTCATATTATCCTGAAATTTCCTACAGCATTTTATTTGCTTTCCACAGAGCCTAATATTTCCTTAAGGACCTTAACAATAGACTTTTATATTTTCTCACTCTCCTGTAGGCTGATTAGTATTATAATACTAGTTATATTATAATATAGAGATTATATCTCTTTTTGTTGTTGACTTGCATAGTATCCTAACTTGGCACAAAAGACAAGACAATGTAGTACCTTAATAATATTTGAATGACCAGTAGTTTTTGACCTATTAGTTCATTTATCACATCAGATTTCTTTCTCAACCTATTGCTGATTTAAATCTATAGAATATAGATATGGAGTCCCTTCTCTTTCTCTCTCTCTTCAAATTTATCTATTAGCAATTATATATTTGGCTCTTCAGCTCTGTGTATTCTTATATTTTATGTCCCAGTTCGTTATTGATAAATTGTTCCTTTCTTCCCTCTGCTTTGGCTCTGGGTGAAAAATTTTAAGCTCAGATTGCAATAATAAAAAATTATCAGAAAAGAGCTTTTGACTCCCCAGATGAACTACTATTATTTTAATGCATAATTATAATTACAGCTGTGTTCATTGGGATAATTTTCCAATACCGTCAAACAACATTTTTTATCATCGTGTTCATTGTTGCTAATGTACTATAGATCCTGGGAAGAACCAAGCTATTAATTTGGTACATTTGGGTTTGTTGCCAGCTGGAATAATTAGTTTCTGATACAGTTAGATTGTTTTTAATAACTCATTGATGCCCAGATGAATTTTCAACTGGAATTGTTTTAAAATTATGAGGCACAGGGCAAATTGGAAAAAAAAATGAAAGTCTGAATTCCCACACATTTATCTCTAGGTTCCTTTAAATATTATTATTTTAAATCTGAATATAAGAGGAGAAAGGAATAAGGGGATGTGTGTTCTATCCTGGATAAAATATATATAGAATTGAATGGAGAAATGTAGACTGTAGAATAGATCTTTTAGATACATTCTGAAACTTTGGACAAGTCAATCCTCTGGTACTCAGTGTAAATCCCTGTATAATTAAAAAAATAGGAAAAGTCCTCTGTATGCATTTTCCTTTCATTCTTCTCATTTTTCCCTTCCTATACTTCCTTCCTGCCTTCTGTAATAGTTACGTCAAATATGACTCATACAATGTAACAAAACACAACTTTATCTACCATGGTTACTATAAATTGTGTTACATATAGATAATCTTTCTCCTTCCAAAAGAGAAATGTAAGCAGATTTCATACATGTTTTTCAAGCTAATCCTTAAGTAATTGCATAATCATATAGTCATTTGCCCTGTTTAAAAAAACCACTCAGTTTTTATTATTTCTAACAAGTATTTGAAGGAAATGAATGTTTCCTTCAAATAATAATTTCAGAATAAAACCCCACCTGTTTCCTTACCTATAGCTCGTGCTTGCATGAATTTTGCCTTTGCCGGAAGTGATCCTCTCTCTCTCTTGCTCGCTCGCTCTCTCTCTCCATCTGTCTCCTCAACTCCTCTCCTACTCCATAGCTGTTATTTAGTATTGCATAGTTGTAACGTGGTAGAGAAAGGGAGATAATAAAATAGAACTTGTTTTATTTGGCTGGATGGCTCTAGGCATACACATGATTAGAATTGATATTTGTGTGACAAATTTTGGGTTCTTTGAAATTTTTTTCTTTTTGTTTTCTCCAACAGTTTCCTTTATACTGAGGAAATGCATCTTTATTTCAGATCCCTCTTCTTCCTCAGCGTAGGTCTTCAGCCTCGAATTCTTGCCTTGAGGTTTTCTAAACCCTCCTCAGTGACTGGGCAGGACCTAATATGACTCTATGCCTGCTCTCTATTCCAATTGGCTTAGATATGAGCCCAGGAAACATATAAGCATCCTGCAGCCTGTCGTTCTGAAAGTGTGGTGAGTCTTAGCACAGTCATCGCTATCCTGCTTCCACAGGTGACTCTAACTTCAGGTGTTAATTGGGCACCAGTTTAGAATGTCTTATAAATACCTTTCAAGTCTCTTAGTGTCTCGAAAACCCCTCCTAAGCTTGAGTAGAAGGAGACGGCAGCCTCTCACACCACACACTGTGGCAACAATCCGAAGGAAACTATGCACACATTTTCTCTCTTTCCATAGTCAGGTTCTACTTATACAATTAATGAGAGGATTGATAATATGGAAATGTACTTTACAATTTCTACCTTATGTATATGATCTGATTTCGAAATTTCTTACACAGTGAAACTTGGTAACTTGTGGATACCTCAGTTGAAACATCCTATTAAAAACCCACCTTATTTTATTGATATATCTTGATATAAAATTGATATATCTTGATATAAAATGAAGAAGAGAGAGAAATAATTATGTTTTGTGCTACATAAAAAGTAAGTGAAATTCAAACTTCTGTGTCCATAGACAAAGCTTAATGGGAACACGGCAATGCTCATTTTTTTTTTTTTTTTTTTTTTGCATAATGTCAGTGGCTGATTTCAGACAACAGCACCAGTTTTTAATTGAAACAGAAAACGTATGGCTTGCAATGTCAAAATTGATGCAGGAAAGGCCAGCTCCAAAACTGGAACTTAGCACAGCTATTTTTTTTTTTCTTTTCTGGAAAAGGACAATACTCTTTCTTCATAACTTTGAAAGGCCTTTTGAACATGGCCTAAATTTCAACGTAGGAGGTGCACAATGAGATATATGTATAAAATCCCTTGTTTTCCATCATTGCTTGTACTAGTTTCCCCACCCAAATCTCATCTTGAATTATAGTTTCCATAATCCCCGTGTTTTGTGTGAGGGACTAGGTGGAGAATATTTAATCACAGAAGCAGTTTCTCCTTTCCTATTCTCATGATTCTAAGTTCTCACGAGATTCCGATGGTTTCATAAGGGGCTTCCCCATTTGCTTGGCTCTCATTTTTCTCTCTCCTGCTGCCATGTAAAGGAGGGCATGCTTGCTTCCCCTTCCTCCATGACTGTAAGTTTCCTGAGGCCTCTCCAGCTGTGCTGAACTGTGAGTCAATTAAATCTCTTTCATTTATAAGTGACCCATTCTCAGGTATGTCTTTATGAGCAGCATGAGAACAAATTAATACAGGTACTTAAACGAAATATGTAAATCTGTAAAGGTATAACCATTTAGTAACTCTGTGAAGTTCAGCAGCAATGGATGTACTTAACAATGCCTAAAAGGAACCCTTCCATCTTACTTGTAACTGATCCTTGCCAAATGTTTTTTTTAAGATTTTAGTAAGACTAAGTCTTTTGTTTTAACAGCACAGCTATTTTTTTTTTTCTTTTCTGGAAAAGGACAATACTCTTTCTTCATAACTTTGAAAGGACTTTTGAACATGGCCTAAATTTCAACGTAGGAGGTGCACAATGAGATATATGGATCAAATCCCTTGTTTTCCATCATTGCTTGTACTAGTTTCCTAAGTTTCTCTGGTATTTCCTTTGGCCTAAGGGCTTAGAGTCAAAAGACTTATAGCAAATTAAACATTCTAGGCCACATGGGAATGGGGGTGGGTAGGCACTCATTAACACTTAACATATTTTGAAGCAATATTAGAGTCAAAAACTAAAGCCAAAAATAAGCTTATGTATTAAGAAAACCCAAGAGCATAGAATTAAGCTATCTTGAGGGAAAGCCCTGCTCCCATAGACCTCCAAGACAATACACTTTAGCGTCAGACCACAATAGGTAGACCTGGAGGGGAAATAATCAGAGGAGTTAATGAAACAGCTAAAAGGGTCAGCCGTCATCCCAGGCCTTGTTAAAGGGAGAAAGAGCTGAAAGCAGCAAGACTCAACAGTTGAACCTCTAAGACATAAATCTGAGAAGTTTTAAAAGACACTAGTTATTGTATTAGAAGCAAATTTCCCCTAATTTAATAAATCAATACCTTAAAGAAACCCAGTTAAAATATATAGCCCATTCTGTGGAAAGTCTACCACAAACAATATCCTTTCAATGGCAGTCAGCTTAGTCATACATAAAACTCCCTGTCACCACAAATTCCCCTTTCACAAACCTCATTATGACCCATAATGATCATCCATGACATGTCTAGATGCAAGGACCTGTCCTACACCACTTCCCTCCCAAATAACCCGTCACTTTATTCTAGGACAACAATCCAACACGTAAAGTCCCTCCTCAGACAAAATAAATCTCTTTTAATATCCCTCACCTCAAAAAATACACCTTCCATCTGTAATGCTTCTCGCATCTCTCTTTTCTACTCACTGGTTTCTTTATATTTTGAACCTCACTTTTAGTAACTTCCAAGTTAGACAAACTTTTTTTCCCAGTAAAGAATGTATCTTCTTTGGCACATTATATATGAACCTAGGAAGCAGGAAATCCTGAACTGCCTATTAGACGTTGGCAATTTTTGATGAGAACCATTTTACAATTTTATGATTTAAAACCACACAAAACCTCACTATTTAAAGCCATTTTAACTATTTTGAAGCCTGCACACATGACTGATTTACCTAGGCAAAAATCTTACATTTCAATGTTAGAAGACACAAATTTCCTTCAAACTAACAAGTTTAGGCTGGCCTTATTTCTTTCATATATGAGCACTTTTTAATTTATAAGCCCATTTAATAGCATGCTGGACACAAAACACATTACACAAATGAAGTCACCTACATAAGATAGCCAGAGCAAAGTTATTGACAAAAATGGGACCTATCTATCTACCTGGCCAAATTCTGGTTTGGCCCAATAGGTATGAGAGGCAGGAAGAGTGAAGGAAAAGGATCCCATATCAGTAAATAAGGAAGGGAGGGGGTAAACTGCATTGCTAAAGGGGAGCCCTTTCAGTCCCTGAGCCATCAGAGCGCTCACCCAGCAGTAGAGACATTGAAGAAAATGTTTGGGTAGCTGCTTGTCTGCCACAGCGGGAAGCTATCTGTCAGGTCAAGGGTCCGAGACCAAGAGTAAATTTACCTGAGCAAGTTAGCTCATGGGGTTAGTGGAATAAGATTAGCTCTAGTATTGATGAGGAATCTTTTCTTCTCCCAATGGGGATGTGTAAAATATTCTCATTGACAATGGCCTTTTTGCTTACAGTAGGCACACTGATTCGACCCAGGAACTGGCAAGTTGAGGGCTGTCAACTGAGATACCCAAAAGCCAATCTTGTGACACTTTCTTGAGATGGGTAACCCTGAGGAGGTAGGGGACTTAAAGCAATTGTTAACGATCGCACTTTTTGGCTATCTCTTTTGGGTTTTCCTATCTCATTTGTACTTTTTGTTCTGAACCTTCTAGGCCATGTGTTAAGAGTCTGCTCACAGGGTTTTGATGTCCCATTTCCTCCTTTTGTAGTTTTCTCCTAATGACAGGGGCAGATTGAATAATAAAATGCATACATGGAACACTTGCCCCTCTTGGGAGTTTCGGTAAGCATTCGTATGTTTCCTGAGTGCCTCAACCAAGCAATCCTGAAACAGAGCAGGATTTTCACCTCTCCCCTGAGTTACATCTCTAACTGTGTCACAATTGTCTGGCTTAACTGCAGACTTTTTCCTCCCCTTTTTTTTCCGCGGCAAAGCAAGTGGATATCAATACTTGCAAGTCATGACAAATTAAATTAAACAAAATGGTCAACTAAATTTTTTCTATAAACTTTTCTGGATTTTTTTTTAAATCCAGCCAAATTTCTCCTTGTGTAAAGCCACATCAGATAGAAAATGGTACGTGTACTCTAAGTGTTTCCCCATTTCCATCAGCTATTTCCCATAATGGACAAAGGTTTGACAAGAGCTGATATGGAGCTCTACTCCTGACGGTACGGTTGGGCTTACTTTCTCAGGGAGCAGGGGATATAGGCTGAAGCTACTTGGATAAGGGAGAGGGGTGTGACTGATTATTGTGGAGTGGACTCCTGCGTTAGAGAACTGGCAGGACTGCCCCTCACAATTAGGATACTGAGGAGGCTCTGAAGAGGCCATTGGTCTTCTACAGAGAGCGGCAGGGAGAAGATCCTCTAAATGTGGCTTTCTGGTCCCTGGAAGAAACCTGAGCCAGTAAAGGGCCATAAAAGTCTGTAAGTAAGGGACCTCTTCCTGTTTTCCTTCTTTATTTACAGAACAAATCTAATAATAAAATAGCATTTGCTACTTATAATATTCATAATAGAATTCGTTCCAATAGCCTAAAAGACACCCTAATGCAAGTCCAGTGGGATGCTCATCAGTGTCCTCATGACTAACAACAATTTCTACTGGACACAGAAGTGTTTCTAAGTCTAATGAGAGGGAAAGCAATTGGGCTATTGTTATTTTCCATTGCACATTTTCACATCCTGCAGAGAAGGCACATCTATAGCTAGCAATGTGTTATGAAAGTGGATTATAAGCATTTGCCAGTGAACAAAATATGATAAAAATAACTTTTTATTAAGTAAAGTGTAGAAAGAAAAGTATAAATAAGGTGGTAATATGAAAAGAAAATGCTATTACAGAAAATAACTTTAAGGTGGAAACAAGATAAGGAAAGACCAAGATTCCGTAGGCTAGGGATCTAATCTCACAATCCTGGAGGGAATTTTAGTGCCCAAAACCCCAGAGCATCCATGCGGCAGCCTACAATACCAAATGCAAAAACCCAGAGTACCTTGGTATCGGTTAACGAAGGTCTCCACACCAAATGCTGAAAATCTCACAGCCAACAGTGAACCCCAAAGACCAAGTTGGTGCCACTGAACAACGCGATTGGCATCCCAGAATCAACATGATGGGGGACATCTCATAACCAACAGTCTTGCATCCAACAATTGACCAAATACAGTTATGAAGAAGCTAAAACAAAAACTGCAAGTGAAACATATATTCAGAAAAAAAAAATGCAATGAAATAGAACGGTCAACAGAAAAATGAAATGGCATTGGAGAAGAAAGGAGGAAGAGAAGGGGTAACAAGTATGTAGTTGGTCAGGCATGCTATGGGGAAATTCAAATTTACTGCATAGCCTAAGGCTTTGTTTCTTGGCTTGCCTGATACTGGGGGTAGACTCATCTGTCTGCAGGAGCCAAAATAGAGCCAACTTGCCTACTGGTCTCCTACTTAGGGTCCAGGTAAATGTCTTCTCTCCAGGTTTACCTGGCTTTGGTACCCGTTTCAAAGATCGACTGTAGTAATCATGCCAACCTGATAGTCAAGTAATTAAATTGGGAAATCCATCTCAGATCAGTAAGTTCTAAAGAGTAATGACTCATAGCATTGCCTAGGAAGGCAGGGTCTAGTAAAATAGACTGCTCTTAGTAAGTCATAGCCTGGTTTAAGGGCCTTCCTCCCAAGAATCACATGTGCTCCCTTCATACCAGAAGACATGTGTTTTGCAATAGACTAGAGAATGCCTGAGCCTTTAATATGTATGGTGGTCCTGGGTTAGCTTTCAGTCATGAAATAATCTGTCTCTGGAAGCTTTCCTTGTTTTAAATCAGACAATTCATAATGCCCTAATGTAATTAATGACAATTAATTAACCAGATTATATCACTTGTGGCAGATCATTTTAATGGAACAGGTGTTTCTTGGGAATGTCATCGATTGACAGTTTAGAGACTAGGAAAATTCCTAGTCTCTAAATCTCCTCTCTTCCCCCCATCTTTGTCCTCATTACACTGCAGTTTTCTATTCCACTGCCTTTTCATACCAGCTCTTTCCAATAACATGAAGAATGTAAGCAGATTTCTGGCCTACAGAAAGTAGGGCAGATACTTTTAAGTTCTCTAAAATGTATCTGAATAGCAAATCATACTTTTTCTTTGAAAATGAAAAGCGTGCTTTTTATGCATAAAAAGTATGCTCTCTTGGAGGAAAATTCCTTTTCATTTACATATACTTTAGTTTAATAATGGTGGTTAATCAACTTAAAACCATGGTTCTTGAAGCCAAACATAAAATAAGAAGATGAAGAGCATTCAATTCAGTAAAATGTAAGTTAAAAACTGAAGATAACATCATGTTTTGCCAACTACTTACATCATCTCTATCAGGCTCACTACAGGAGGGTTTAATTTGGAAAGATAAAGCGTATTGACTTCGAGTGAGTCTTTGGGTATTTGACAGAAGAAGGAAGCCACTAACAAGAAGCTTATCTTTTATAAAGGTTAATTCTCAAGTGGAGAGATTTATAGACAGAAGCTCAATCTTTGTGTCTTTTTTTCCCTTTTTCTTTTTCTTTTACTCTTACTTTAAGTTCCAGGATACACATAGTTATACCTGTGCCATGGTGGTTTGCTGCACCAATCAACCCATCGTCTAGATTTTTAAGACCCACTTGCATTAAGTATTTGTCTGTGTAACTAATACTACTTCCTTTTCAAGAAAACACTGTTGAATTTAAGTAATGTAAAAATATTAATTAAAATTACAGAATATAGGTGTAACTTCTTAACAGATTCACATATTTATTGTTAAAATTAGTGGAAAAAATGGGATGATTTTTAATTTCTTCTTTATTGATTTTAATTATTTCTCAAATTACCCTGGGAATAAATGCACATTGTTTTTAAAAGGGAAAATAGTAAGTATAGTCTTTAAGTATGAGATAGTGTGTATGTGTCCTCATACATAAGGCAGAGTGTATTCAATTATATCTCCTTTCTACCAGCAAAGAGCCCTTAAAATGTGATATCACAATCATTCTTTTGCCCATTAAAACCAGTGGTAATAATTTTCACCGTTAAAAACAGTTTGTAGTTCAAATTATGTCTCTATTCTGGTCCTCAATTTGCCCAGTTAGAAAAATGATATCTTTGGTCTAATATAGACTATGCTTCCATAGGACTCTAATGATCTCCAATGACATACACACTAAAAGTTTCTCATGAAAAGCTTTCTGTTTGTGTCTTATTTGTGTTGATGAGAGGTAGTAGATTGGGTGGGGAGAATTATTAGCAAACAGACAATGAACATGGAAATTAAGCAACATGCTCCTGAACAACCAATGAGTCAATGAAGAAATTAAGAAGAAATTATAAACGTTTCTTGAAACAATTAAAATGAAATACAACATTCCAAAACCAATGGAATACAGCAAACACCAAATACTAAAAGGGAAGTTTATAGCAATAAATACCTACATAAAAAAAATTCAAAAGACATAAGCATACTAATACACCATAAGAAGCTAGAAAAATAGAAACAAACCAAACCTCAAATTGGTAGTAGTGAAGAAATAGTAAATATCAGAGCAGAAATAAAATTGAGACTAAAAAATGCAAAAGATTAATTAAATAGAGTTGGTTTTTTGAAAAAAATTTTTAAATGGTAGACATCTAATTAGACTAACTTAAAAGGCCCAAATAAATAAATCCAGAGACAGAAGAGGAGATGTTACAGCTGATACCACAGAATACAAAGGATGATTAGAGAACATTATAAACTACTATATGTCAACAAATTAGAAAACCTAGATGAAATGGATAAATTCCTGGACACATGCAAACTACCAAGAATAAATAGAAAATCAGAGTAGACCAACAACAAGCCACAAGATTGAAGGAGTAATAAATAGTTTCCTATAAATTAAAAAAAACAAACAAAAAAACAAAAAAAACCTAGGACATGACGGCTTCACTGTTGAATTCTACCAAACATGTATAGGAGTAAAAAAAATTGAAGAAAAGGGAATACTTGCAAACTTATTCCATAAAACCAGCATTACTCTGATACCAAAACCAGATAGAAACACAACAACAACAACAACAAATCTATAGGCCAATATCCATGATGAATAGAGATACAAAAATCCTCAACAAAATACTAGCAAACCAAAAACGAATCGCGCAAACCATTTATGCCTAGTGTTCCATCATTGGAACGCTAAGCATGTGGGAGTTATCTATATCCTACTGCTCAAGGTTGTTGCCATGGTCTGATTGTAAAAATTCAAAACATTGCAACCTCAGGCATAAATGCATTAACAAGATCATTCACCATTGTCAAAAGGAATTCAATCCAGGGAGGTAAGGATGTTTCAAAATATGCAAACAAAAACACATGATAAAACTATATAACATTTCAATAGATGCTCAAAAACACTCAATAAAATTCAACATTTCTTCATGATAAAAAGAGCATACCTTAAAATGATAAAGGACATATATAGCAAATTCACAACTATTATTATACTGAATGGGAAAAATGGAAGGCTTTTCCACTAAGATCTGGAACAAAATAAGAGTGTCCACTTTCACTGCTTTTATTCAACATAGTACTGAAAATCTTAGAGCAATTAGGCAAGAGAAATAAATAAAGGAGATCCAAATTGGAAAGAAAGAAGTCAAATTATCTTATTTGCAGATGACATCATGTTATATTTAGAAAACCCCATAGAGTCCTTCAAAAAACTCTTAGAACTCATGAAGAAATTCAGTAAGTTTGAAGTATACAAAATCGACATGCAAAAATGTTGTGTATTGTGTATAGCATTTCTATAACCAACAGCAATCTGAAAAAGAAATTAAGAAAGCAATCCCATTTACAATAGCTACAAAAATGATACATACAAGCAAATGTAACCAAAGTGAAAGATCTATAATGAAAACTGTAAAACACTGAGGAAATAAATGGAAGAGGACCCAAAGAAACAGAAATATGTTATTGTATGCTTATAATTGGAAGAATTAATATTGTTTAAATGTCAATACTACTCAAAGCAATCTACAGATTAAATTAAATTCCTATTAAAATACCAATGACGTTCTTCCCAGATATAGAAAAAACAATCTTAAAATTCACTAGAACCACAAAAATCCCTGAAAATCCACAGAAATCCTGAGCAAAAAGGGCAGAGCTAGCGGTGTCACACTAACTGACTTCAAATTGTATTACAAAGCTATACTATAGAAAACAGCATGACATTGGCATAAAAACAGACATATAGACCAATGGAATAGAATAATAAGTGCAGAAATAAATCTATGTATTTGCAACCAACTCATTTTCAACAAAGGTACCAAGAACATACACTGAGGAAAAGACAGTCTTTTTAATAAATGGAGTTGGGAAAATTGGACGTTCACATGCAGAAATATGAATGTAGACTCCCCTCTCTCACCATATAAAAAAAACTCAAAATTGATTAAAGACTTAATGTAATATCTCAAATTATGAAACAACTGGAAGAAAACATTGAAGAAACGGTTCAGGACACTGGTCTAGACTACGACATTTTGTATAAGACATCTAAAGTACAGACAACAAAAGCAAAAATAGACAAATTGGATTATATTAGGCCAAAAAGCTTCTGCACAGCAAAGATAACATCAACAGGGTGAAGAGATAACTTACAGAATGGAAAAAATTATTTCCAAATTATCCATCTGACAAGGGATTAGTAACCAGAATAGAGAAGAAACTCAGACAACTCAACAGCAATAAAAAGTAATACTCCAATTAAAAATGGGCAAAGGATCTGAAAAGACCTTTCTCAAAAGAAGACATACAAATAATCAACAGGTGTATGAAAGATGCTCAACCTCACTAATCATCAGGAAAGGGCAAATCAAAACCACAATGAGATATCATCTCAGCTCATTAAGAAAGGCTACTACTAAAAAGACAAAAAATATCAGAAGCCAGTGAGAATGTGAGTAACGGGGATGTTTCATACACTGATGATGGGAATGTAAATTAGTATAGCCACTATGGAAAGCAGTATGAGATTCCTCAAAAAACTAAAAATAAAACTGCCATATGATCCAGCAATCTCACTGCTGAGTATATATTTAAAATAAAGGAAATCGGCATATAGAAGCTGTATTTGTGCTTCCATGTCTAAAACAGCACTATTCACAATAGCCAAAATTCAGCCTAAGAGTCCACAAATGAATGAAATGGATAAAGAAAATATAGTATATACACAATAGAAAATTATTCAGCATAGAAAGAATGAAATCCTGTCATTTTCAGCAACATAGTTGCAATTGGAGGCATTATTTAAGTGCAATACACCAGGCACAGAATGACAAATATCACATGTTATCACTCACTTGAAGGAGCTCAAAAAGTAAATCTCGTGGAGGTAGGCAGTAACATGGTGGCTACCAAAGACTAGGAAGGGTATGAGGCAAGAGAGACAATGAAGAGAGGTTCGCTAATAGGTACAAAAATGCAGTTAAATTGAAAGAATAAGTTCTAGTGTCTGATATCACCGTAGGATAACTACAATTAATAGTAATTTATATTTCATAGTAGCTAGTAGAAAAATTTGGAATGCTCCCAAGACAGAGATGATACATATTTAAGGTGACGAATATCCCATTTATCCTGATTGCTACACATTGTATGCTTGTATCATAATATCACATGTACTCCAGAAAAAGTACAATTATTATGTATCAATTTTAAAAATTAAAAAAAATGCAGAGTAGTTCTAGCGCCACAAGTATCTCTACAATTTTGTCATTTCAAGAATATTATACAAATGGAATCACACAGTATATCACCTTCTGGGAGTGACTTTTTCACTCAGCTTAATTTTCTAGAGACTCATAAAATAACATGTATCAACATTACAATTTGTTTTTATTTATGAGTGGTATTCCATTGTATGGCTGCACTACAGTTGGTTTAACCATTCCCCCACTGAAGGACATCGGGATCATCTCTAGTGTTTGGCTATTATGATAAAGCTACTTTGAACATTTGTGGATAGGCTTTCATGTGATCATAACTTAGAATTTCTCTGGGATAAATACCTGAAAGTGTAAAAGTGGGACATACGATAATTACATATTTAGTTCTCTAAAACACTGCCAGCCCGGCGTGGTGGCTCATGCTTCTAATCCCAGCACTTTGGGAGGCCGAGGCAGGCAGATCACCTGAGGTTGGGAGTTCGAGACCGGCCTAACCAACATGGAGAAACCCCATCTTACTAAAAATACAAAATCAGCCAGGCATGGTGGTGCATGCCTGTAGTCCCAGCTACTCGGGAGGCTGAAGCGGGAGAATCACTTGAACCCAGGAGGCGGAGGTGGCAGTGAGCCAAGATCGCACCATTGCCCTCCAGCCTGGGCAATAAGAGTGAAACTCCGTCTCAAGAAAAATAAAAAAATAAAAATAAATAAAAAAAACACTGCCAAACTGTTTTCCAGTAACTGTGCTTTCTGCCAGTTGTGTGTAAGGCTTAAGTTTCTCCACCTCACCTTCTCACCAGCATTTTGTTTTGTCACGTTTTTATTTTAGCTATTCTGATAGATGAGTAATGATATATCTTTGTAGTTTTCAAAACAATTATAAGATAAATTACAATCTCAATTTTAGCAAAAGAAATGAAAGATGGGCCCTTTTGTTGTCACTTTTAGCCAGGTTAATTCCATTTGACATAGTAAATCCACTTCCTGGAATCTACCCTACTAATAAGGAGACAGTTCCCTCATTCTCGTTCCAAAATCAAATCGCCTCCTGAGTATTTAGTGTTCCAGGACAGTTTGCCAATACTTAAGGAGACACACGTCATGGGAATGTCAGCCTCCTCGTATTTTGGACAGTTCTCTTTTTTAGTGCAAATATATAAATTGGCGTTCTTGTCCACAGGTCAGTATCCTCGGGTCAGTCCATCTGAAGCAGTCCTGAAGATAGATTTGAGCTGGGTTTACTGACAAGTCGGTTTCTAATAATCCATCATCACAGAAGCAAGATCCAGGGCCTTGGAAGAGTTTTCTAACATAATAATGCTCAGAGCAAAGCCATGGCAACCAGCCCCTCTCATGGGGAATGCTCAACATCCCTGCAGGCAATTTATTGGCACCTTCTGCAGTAACTATTCCATTTTACAGGTGAATCTTTCATACAGAGAAACTTGAGAGCCATAGATATCATCTCAGAGTCTGGATTTTTTTAAATGGAAAATCTTCTTTTTTGAGACTAATACCACTCAGATTTAATTCCTAAAAATGTTTATGATCCTAGCATGTATAAAATTAATGAGCTGAAGAGAGAGATTATCAGCAGAGTCTAAGTTAATTCTCTCTGAGAAGGAAGTACGAAGATTCACTTATTTTCTTTTTTTTTTTTTGTTTTTGTTTTTGTTTTGTTTTGTTTTGTTTTTTGACTTTTTTTTTATTATACTTTAAGTTCTAGGGTACATGTGCATAACGTGCAGGTTTGTTACATATGTATACATGTGCCATGTTGGTGTGCTGCACCCATCAACTCGTCAGCACCCATCAATTCATCATTTATATCAGGTATAACTCCCCAGTGCAATCCCTCCCCCCTCCCCCCTCCCCATGATAGGCCCCAGTGTGTGATGTTCCCCTTCCCGAGTCCAAGTGAGCTCATTGTTCAGTTCCCACCTATGAGTGAGAACATGCGGTGTTTGGTTTTCTCTTCTTGTGATAGTTTGCTAAGAATGATGGTTTCCAGCTGCATCCATGTCCCTACAAAGGACGCAAACTCATCGTTTTTTATGGCTGCATAGTATTCCATGGTGTATATGTGCCACATTTTCTTAATCCAGTCTGTCACTGATGGACATTTGGGTTGATTCCAAGCCTTTGCTATTGAGATTCACTTATTTTCTTTAAATAGGATTGAATGAAAAGATTTTAAAAGAACTTCAGAACTTTCTCCTCCTTTCTCTCTGTTTCATACATCCACATAGACACAAACACGTAGCAGTAGATTAAATGTCAGATTATTCCTGCTGGAATTAAAGTAGAAGCCAATGGACAATTTCTTTCCTTCAGTATCAAATATATCCAACCATACTTGCCAAAATTAAATTTTAAAAATATAATTGTGTGTCTACAAATAAATGAAGAAGACAATGAAGAAATATTTCATTGCTGTTTCTCTTTGTGTTATTAATAAAGTCTCTTATAATCCTTGGAATAATCTTTGGAAGTTACACAATAATTATTTCCAAAACACTTAAAGTAGGATTCATCAGATGATAAATTCTTTATTTTTGGTGCCTATATGTCCTATTGTTTCTATACTTCATTCATTAAAAACATAATAATTAATGCTAATGTTTTCTGTTTATCAAACACCTTTCTTTGGTATTTTTAAAATAACACGCTTTATGTGCATTAATCCTTTAAATCCCTATAAACCTCTATCTTAGTTACTAAAATGAATCTTTCTGAGGAATAATAACTGTTCACATAACTTGTCTAAAGTCTTACAGCCAGAAGGGGTGGAGACAGAATCCAAACCCAGTCTCTACTAATATAATCACTGGAGTTGCACTGCCTCCCGTGCCTAGTACCTTGCTAGCTATTAGAGAGATACTAGATACTTGCTAGATAATAACTTGTTTAGTGATTATTGATAAATATAAGTAACTCATTTCTCAAACTTCTAAAATTTCTTCCCTGTGTGAGGGAAATGAGACATTATGGAAAACGAGAACTAGTAATCAAAGCTAAATACAGTAAAGGTGAAGAAGAAAGCCTGCTTTGGAAGTAAGGCCCCAGGCTACTCCCAAGGATGTGCAGGTTATAGCTGCAAGAAGGTACCCAAATGAAGGGGTGAGTAAGGAACGAAATCCAGCTCTGCTCAGCCTGTGTTGGCAAAAGAAGGGCACTTTGCGTAGTGCATCTGCACAAAGAAAGCACATTTTTAATTGGTCCAATTGAGAAGTTTGTAAAATTTGGCCAAAATTCTAGCTGCACCTGTATCAGAGAGGCTCCCATTCCACTCTCAGGTATGTCCCAAACTCATTGAGTGAGCTTGGATAAGCCTATTTTATTAACTTCCTCCTCCCACTCTGATGCATCCATATATGATGTTAGATTAGATCTGCATGTAAACTTGTAGAATAAGTTTTATTTTCAATGCAAAGCTTAGACTTTTGTCTACTGTAGGTTTTCAGAGCAGATTTACAAAAAAAAAAAAAAATTCACTGATGTACTTTCAGCTCTCACACTATAGAATGATTTCTGGTTCCTGAAGCAAAAGGGAAATTAAGGGAAGACAAAGAAGTGAAGGGGAGTGGAGAACATAGTCATTCAAAATTGCCACTCAATTGGGGTCTGATCCATGAAGGGGACAAGTCTAAGATTTCAGAACATTCGTTTTCCTTGCATTTTACAGAAGCAAATTCTCTCTCAATGAAAATTAACCAAGGTCTGAAAAAAATGGAAATCATATAAATCTTGTCTTAAAAAGTTTGATTTGTGACTTCAGGGCTTAGCAACAAATCTACCATAAAAAGATTTCATGTTGTCATTGTTTAAATGACATATTTATATTTATATTACATATGTCATCTCTAGTGGTAAGACAGGTAAATTTAAAATTGATTTTGAATTGAAGAAAATTGGAAAGGAATTTAGTGGAATTATTATACTGTCAAGAATCCTTCACATTCTCAATAATTCGGAGGCTAATTATTCTGTTCTGAGATTGTTCGGACTTGACACTCTGCATCTTCCTGTGGCTTTTCTCATTTGACCACCTCATTAGTGTCTTCTTTGAAAAATGTGCAGGGCAATTTTCATTGCCCTGGCATGGTGGGCAAAGAGGATGGGGGCACTGACCTCCAATGAGATTTGGACATTTTCTAGGATTCTTGCTAGCTGCAAATTGACTACATATTATAAATCATTAGATGAAAGCATCATTGCATTATAAATGTGTACACATAATTTTTACAAAAGCACATTCCATTTTCTTAAATACATATGTAAGTTGCATTGACAAAGTCTCTACTTCTACTTTCTGCGTATCTTCTTTTTCCTTAGGCTACTAAGTAGTTCAAAATGACAGTGTGCTGGATTGAATACTGTCCTCCAAAAATTCATGTCCACCTGGAACTCGTGAATGTTACATTATCTGGAAATAGATTATTTGTCTGTGTAATTAGTTTAAATGAGGTCGTACAGAGTTAGAGTGGGCCCTGAATTCAATGACTGATGTTCTTACAAAGAAAGAGAGATTTGAAGACACGGACGAGACACACAGGAGGCCATGTGAAGATGGAAGCAAAGATTATAGTCATGTTGCCACAGCCAAGGAGTACCAAGGATTGACAGTAACCACCAGAAGCTGGAAGAGGTATGGCCAAATTCTTCCTTAGAGTCTTTGAATGGAACATGGCCCTGTTGACAACCTGATCTTGAACTTTTAGCCTCAGTGACCGTGAGAAAACTCATTTATGTTGTTTTAAGCCACCTAGCTGTGTAATTTTGTTACAGTAGCCCTGGGAAACTAACATGGATTCTATCTAGAGGTGTTCCTCCTAGCACAAGAGTTTTGGAGGACATGAAAGTGCCGTCTCCACCACTTTTGGAGAAGGTACGATATTTAAAAATAGTTGATAAACAAAAGGAGGAAGTCTCTCATTTTCGATTGGATGGATGTGGTTCCATGTGTATATCTGTATTTCCAGCTCTCTAAGCACAAATCTCTTTCTACACTCTAGCTGTTTTTTTTTTTTTAATCTTGACTCTTTTTTACACTCTAAACTCTAAAGAGGCAGTATAAAGTTTTGACTTGTGACTGCTATGTCCCCAGCACCATGTAAAGTGCCTAGTACGCAGTAATTGCTCAATTAATGTCTATGGAAGGAAGGAAAGGAGGGAATGAGAGAGGGAAAAACCTAAACTCTTTATAAATGAATTTTAATTTTTATTCCTGTCAAACTTGTTTCCCCCAAATTTTGATGATGCCAGGAAAATCTACAAATTCACTGCTGTGTTCACAGAGTGACTAATGAGTAATTCAGTCTTTTATTATGAAATATAATTTACCATTTGTGGTAATGAAGTCATTAAATTTTACAACATCTATTACATTCAGCATTAGAAAAAGGAAATAATAATGGACTTAGTGTTAATAGGGATTCCAGAAATAAGATTTTTTCTTACCCTATTCTTGTATGAATGAAAAAACACGGGTCCAGAGAGATAAAGTGGTAGCATCCATGTGTCCTAACTTTCAGCTTTGTGTTTTTCCTGTTACATCACATTGTCTTTTAAGACATCAAAGGTAGTGTGCAAGGGAGTCTACATCAACAAGAATATGACTTCTAATCCTTTGTGTCACCCCATGATGTAAATAATTGAACTCAAACAACATCAGACTTCTCCAAGTTATCACTGACAGATCATCAGAAGTGCACACCACCAAAGTGGTGTCATGTACTCCTCTCAAAGGTTGTTGTGAACTAAGCCAAGTCCAACTTCTGTGTCATTCAGCTTCCTGTTTGGAATATAATACTTGATTCTTCTGTGTTTTCTAATTATTTACTTAAGATATTGCTGAGCACCAAATGAAACACTAGCTGTGAATACTTTGGAGAATGAGGAGCCTTTTATACATGTTTCCAGGAATCTTTTACACTTAGATAATACTATTATCCAAGATTTTTGATCAGAAAACTACTTCTCCAGTCTCCAGCTAGCCTCACCTCATACGGTTCCTTTCTGATTGCAGCACACACTTCATCTTTTGGGCTCATGTAAAAATAGGTTTTCTCCCTTTATTTCTTCATCTCACTGCTGAAAACAACCCTGGTGCATTCAGCTAAGTGCCAAGTCAGGCTGATTCAGTCCCATTTTATTTTGTTGTTAATTTAGGACATAAATAAATGTTAGTTCACTCTGGCAGACAAACGCTTTTCTGACAGCTTAAAGAGACCAGCATCTCAGACAAAGAACTGGCAAGATTTGAAGATTTACAAAATAATTTGCTGCAGGGACCACTTGATGTCAACATGAAGATTGTCAAGGTTGACTTCTTGCAGGAAAAATAATATAATTCACTCTACAAACAATAATGATTCAGAATTTATTCTTTGCATCAAAATATCCCCAAACTTTATCAATGGCCAAGTTTATTTTGATTAGCTTGGTCTATAGTATACTGTAATAGCTGGCCCATAAGTTTCCTCAGTTTACTGATAAATAGCCATAATTAAAATAATATTGGGATTCATTTTCAAGGCATTTTATTAGCTTCTCTGAATTGATTAATGCTTCATAAAGTTTGTTTGAAGGGGAAAAAACAGTGATTCCATCATTGATCAGTGTTTTTCTGTTTCAGTTTCAATTTTATAACTCTACTAATTTATATCACAGCGCCACCTATTGGGCTAAATGAGCTTTTCTCAACAAGAGTCAAACTTCACCATTCACTTTTTTGGTGTCAGGAGAGTCAGCAAATTAGTTTATTGCCATTAGTAGGCATGGTAATTATTCAAAGGAATATTTAAATTCAACACAGTTGAAAGCACTGTAAGTGGTATGGAGGCATAGGTAATAGCAAAGAAATAACTGGATGTGTTTAGTGCAACTTATTATTATTGTGATATCATATTAAGAGACTGCTTTATCAAATAAAGCACTGCAATAACATTTCTTGATTTTGGATTCTCATACTCTCTTGAAAAATGTGTAGCATAGATAATGGAAGCAAATGAAGTTTTAAGTGAGCCAGACTCCCCCCCAGTACCTCAGAAATACTGAGGAGATATTTACTCTGTTTTCCTTTACATCTTTTAATGACTCCTATTGTAGCACGCATGCACAGAAAACAACAACATCTAGCCATCATCTGCTTGCATGTCTGTCTACCAGATTATACTGTAGAGTTAGGAGGGTAAGCTCTATGCTTTCTTAGATCTGTGTTCCAGAATCAGCTACACAGCTTGACCGAGCAGTAGTCTCCAGAGAGTGGGGAGAGTCTGACAGAAACATCATTTTCAGACCTCTCTGCCTCATCAGCACATTATCCTTCCTGGTTCACATGAAGAAAAATGCCCATTGGTAGGAAGAGTGACAAATTAAAAGAAAGCAGTCATTACAGATAACATTTGGATAATACGGGTTTTTGTTTGTTTGTTTTTTGTTTGCTTGTTTGTTTGTTTTTGAGAGGGAGCCTTGCTTTTTCGCCCAGACTGGAGTGCAATGGCATGATCTCAGCTCACTGCAACTCCGCCTCCCGGGTTCAAGTGATTCTCCTGCCTCAGCCTCCTGAGTAGCTGGGATTACAGGCACCTGCCACCACACCCAGCTAATATTTGAGTTCACCAAATTGGTCAGGCTGGTTTCGAACTCCTGACCTCGTGATCAGGAGTTTGGGGATATTTTGATCTGCCTGCCTCAGCCTCCCAGAGTGCTGGGATTACAGGCAAGAGCCACCATCCCCAGCCAAGATTTGGATAATGTTTAATGTCACCCTGACCTATTTGAAATCTTAGTTCTAATTTCAGAGCTACCATATTAATACTTATAACATTAAATAAATGAGTTGCATCTCTTTTGTTGGTATTGTGCTTTTTCCCCTGTATTGTACAGGTCTTAAATATGTGCACTACGATGAGAGTGTGCTAAAAGAAGGCTCTTCATTTGAGCATGTACATCCAGAGGAACCATTGTCCAGATTTTTAACTTCCATAGGTAAAAATCTCTTACAAAAAGTTTGTCTGGAAGTATCTTAAAATTCACAAATAGTTCTTTCCCTCTTTATTAGAGAAACTTAAATATCTTACCTGTTACAAGTTTTACTAAGGTGATTTGGCCCAGAATGTGAAAACCTCTAAGGAACCAAACAAACAAGATCTCTTTTGAAGATTATTAATTAAGGTCCCATAAACCTATTTTCTGTGGGACGTAGTGAAGTGGCAGATATGTAACTTAGTAACAGAAAAGTATCTTGGTGTATGTGAATTAAGATATATGGTATACCGTACTAAGAACATAATACATTGATATTCTTTGCCTCCTCCATCTCCTCAGTTTCTTCGAAGAAAACATTCCTTTTGAGGGAGAGACCCCTGAGAGAATGAGACTCCTTTCCTGCATTGCTATAAAGAAATACCTGAGACTGGGTAATTTACAAAGAAAAGAGGTGTAACTGGCTCATGGTCGCGCAGGCTATATGGAAAGCAGGGCAACACCTGCTTCTGGGGAGGCCTCAGAAAACGTTCAATTATGGCCGAAAGTGAAGTGGGAGCAGGAACCTATTAAATGGCCAGGGCAGGAGGAAGAGAGGGGGGAGGTAGACGTCACGCACATTTGAACAAACAGATCTCATAAGAACTCTATCAGGAGAAGAGCACCAAGGCATGGTGCTAAACCATCCCCGTGATCCAGTCATCTCCCAGCAGGCCCCACCTCCAACACTGGGAATTACCATTCAACACAAGATGTGGGCGGGGACAAAGATCCAAACCTATCAGTGGAAAGCCAAAACTGATCTGCCAAAGTAGAAATATTTTAGTCATGTGGATTTTTAAATGTATTAGATTTGTGCAAAAGTAATTGCGATTTTTGCCACAATTACTTTTGCACCAACCTAGTAACTGGAAAGTTTTCTGGGACTGTTACATTTTTACATTGTGTTAGATAATATATAAGGATAAAGTTTCTATGTTATTATTTTCAGATTCACTGCGGATTATTCAATAAGGTAGTCAAAAATTCAAATCATATCATAAAAGTTTTTCCAATTATAATCAATTCTCATTTTATTTTTTCTTAAATATGATTATCTTTTCTACTTCCAAAAAAGATAACTTATAATTCTCAGACATTTAGCTTTATTGCTGTATTCTTTTTTAAATGTGATTTTGGATAATGTTTTATGTCATTAAGAAATAGATTTATTTCATAATTATAAAATTATATACATATTCCATTTTTAAACTGTAAACATGTTAAATATTTTAAACTGTAAATATGTTAATAATTACTATTATTTGTAATAATACTTTAACCCAATCCAAAAATATTATAACATACAAAGTCTCAGGAAACAAAACAAATGTAAAAATCTCAATTAATACGCTCATTTTAATTTGGATAGGTATGATGAAATTATCAGTAAAAGACTTACAAACTTATATGTTACATGAGTACTGAAATATGAGGAGAAAGTATAAATTGAAATATGAGTTCAAAGAGAAAAAGAAAATGAAAGTTGTCTGTTAAAGAAGAGCTTGCTTATCTACTTTTAAATGAAGGATGGTGAATATTAAATTATTATAAGCTTTATATTCCATTAAATACAATTAAAATAGTGATGTAACAATTTTATTGTTCAATGTCACTGTTTCTGACTTGTTAGGTACTGCATCCTTTCAATATAATTAAAGAAAACGTAAAAGTTAACCTAAAAAACCTTTACATGGAATACGTGGCTTTTCTTAAGTAAAGAACTATATTAGACCATGAACTTCCCTGAAAGAAAAGAAATAGTGATGGGCATGTAGCAGATATTTAAAAAAATTAAAAACCTCTTTGAAATAGGAGACAAGTTACTATAGTTATTAAAGCTCATGATTCTCTTCAATGTTTGGCTATAGACATCAAGCTTCAATAAGCATTTCCATGGGAAAATAGACTCATTTAAAGCAAGGATTTAACAACTAGATCAATATTTACAAACTAGCATTCCGCCTGTTTTTTACCAGATAAATGAGTATATTTGCCAGATAAATGAGTATATTCCCTCTTTTTTTCTAACCAGATAAATGAGTGTATTTACCAGATAAGTGAGTATATTCCTACAAGGATTTATCCTACCAGATAAATGAGTATATTCCTACAAATATATTCCTGCAAAATGTATAAATTTGTGTGGCCCCAGCATGAACAAGGCTATATGATCAGGATGATGTGATGATCTTCAAGTGTCTCACCTCCTTCAGAGTATGAGCTGAGGAAGCTAACTCCACCAATCCGACTTCAACGTGTTAGCCTCAGGCTCATGGATAGAAGCTCCTCCAGTTAACCCTGGCTGCAGCCATGCAGCATTCTGTGGCTTTAACCAAAATCCTCATGTTCTTCAGAAAAGAAAGAGAATTCCGAAAATATTGTATTTGAATTGCATCCATTCCCAATCTCTTTTCAAACTAATAGACAATGTGCATATTTACATTATGATATCATAAATATGGACATGTTAGAGAACATCAGTGATTTCAAATATGGTAATGATTGTATCAATTTATTTTGTCAATTGATATCATTAATATATCAATTGATTGATGCAGAATAAGGCTCCTGTTAACACAGTTGCACATATCTGAATTCCTTGAAAGTAGGTTTTGATTGTAAAAGTTGTGGATTTTCTGTAACTACTTTTTAAGTCTGAACATGTCTACTCTTGTTTAATGGTACCAATGAGGCAGACTAACAGTTAAGGTGCACACTACTGCCTAATCCACCAGGCAAGGTCCACGTGAGTGTATCTGGCATTTTGTCATAGCTTAATGTTTTTTTGAACAGTAACCCATCCAAATAAGAAAAAAGCATGTTATTTTCTTATCGATTTACCATTATCATTAAGTTGTGCTTTATCAGATGTGTTTTTAATTATTGTGGTATTTTTATGTATTGGGGTGATTATTTCCTAACATATTTACAAATGTCATATTTTCAGCTTATGTGATGAATTCTTAAAATTTAAATACCTAGCTGTCCAAAACAAAGGCAATTTTAAGAGTAATCTAACAAATATGACAAAATTCATGCTCGAGCTATTTGACATAGCTATTGTGTCTGAAACAGTTTATTCTATATGACAACAGTATATGAAACAAGGAAATATGCTGAAAACTCTCAACAAAGTCACTTTGTTGAAAGGGAAAACAGGAAAATAAAATAACGTCTTTTATGTAGTTTAATGTTGATAAATATTGTTCAAATTCTCAATATTTGGGGCTGGGCATGGTGGCTCACACCTGTAATCCCAGCATTTTGGGAGGCCGAGGAGGGTGGAGCATCAGGTCAAGAGATTGAGATCAGCCTGGCCAACATGGTGAAACCCCATCTCTACTAAAAGTACAAAAACTAGCTGGGCCTGGTGGCATGCACCTGCAATACCAGCAACTCAGGAGACTGAGGCAGGAGAATCAATGATTTGAACTCTGGAGGTGGAGGCTGCAGTGAGCCAAGGTCGCACCACTGCACTCCAGCCTGGCAACAGAGTGAGACTCCGTCTCAAAAAAAAAAAATTCTCAATATTTCATAAATATATTCAAATTATCAATATTTATATGATTTCATTTGTTAAAAGTTAAAAATTTACATTATATATTAGAATAGTTGCAAATTAAAAAGGTATATTCATTTGAATATGTGTGTTCTTTATAAATCAAAATAATTAAATGAATCTACCATTTAACTGTGAACCTAGCATTTTAATTTAAGAGCTGAACAACATTAAACACTTTCACTTTCTTATATCCTTTTTTGCTAGCCCTTCCTTCTCCTCCCTTCCTCAAAACAATCAAAATTCTAAACTTTGTTTATAATATCCTTAATATAAGTCGTCTCTCCCTTTCACATGTAAAAACAATGCAGTCAGTTGTATTTGTGTTTGAGGTTTCTAAAAATTGCATCGTGCTGTCTTCTAGAAAAAGCTTATTCATATAGCTGTGTGTAGTTCATTTATTTTCACTGCCATATAATATCCACTGGGTGACTATATCATATCACTTATCAATTCTTCTGTCAAACAATAATTTTGCTATTATAAACAATGCTATAATGATACTTCTTGTGTATGTGTATATAGTTGCACATATACAAAAATACATACAATATTTAGTCTCTAGATAATGCACAAATAAATTGAATTACTGAGTCACAGCATAAGTGACGGTTCTTTGTTATAACATGATACTAAACTGTTTTACAAAATTGTAAAATTGCTTTACAAAATTGTTGTACCCAACTGTACAATGGATGTTGTACCAACTTACATTCCATCAGCATTGTGTTGTATTACTCATCAATCCATATGATCACAAAAACATAATAGTATAATATATTGTGTTTTATTGTCATTGTATGAGTATAAAAAGCTATTTCATAATAGGATTAATTTCATTTCCATAACTACTTATGAGGCTGAACACTTTTGAATGTTTTTTAAGCCTGCCTCCATAGGCATGATGTCTGGTTATTTCTTTGCTTCTTGTTTTTAAGATTTTATATTATGTCCTATTTTTAATAAGTTTTTTATTTTTTAAATTCTTCTATATATTTGTCATATTAAACATTTATTATTTATATGTATTTCAGCTATTTTATTTCAATTTATAATTTGAGTCTTTCTTTTAATAAAAAATCTCTTTTCCATTTTAATATAGTTAAATATTCTGAAATGTTCCTTTTTCTTATAGTTAATATTTTTGAGTCATGTAGCCCAAAAGTCATTGCGATTATCTTCTCAGATTTGAAGAATTTGCCTTTAACATTTCAGTTTTAAATCTATCTGAAGTGTGTGTGTGTGTGTGTGTGTGTGTGTGTGTGTGTGTGTGTATGTGTCTTGTGGGGATATAATTTTGTTTTTCTATCTTAATTATCAACATTTCCCAGCAGCATTATTAAAGATTTCCTTCTTATCTTAGTAATGCCATTTATATAAAATATTCATAAATGTTTGGGTCTATTTCTGGGATTCTTATTTGTCTTCTTTTTATTTCTTAATTTGTTTATCCTACTTTTAATTTCATAGTGCCTTAATATGTCTATATAAAATTTGATAAATGATAGCACAATTACTTTTTTCTAATTTTTCTTTTCCAACAAAGCCATGGTTTTTCCTAAGCCTTTGTTTTCCTATGTAACTTTTAAAATCATCTTCTCAAATTTAAATTCTTTGTTAATATTGAAATTGGATAAAATCTAGACATCATTATGGGGGAAAATAATGATTTCTTTTTGTTATTGTAGGATTTTTCCAATTATGTTGGTTTTTTAAATGTAACGTCATTTTCTTCTTAAATAGTTTATTATTTTAAAATTGTATTTATAATTTACCTGCTTTAATGTTTGGTGCTCTACTGCTATTATAAATGGTATCTCTTTTTAATCATATTCATGAATTCATAATTACTAATATACAATAGTATGAAATTTTTAAATTTAGCTATCTTGATGGTCTCTGACATTTATTGTTACTATTACGTTTTTAGTGCTCTGAGTTTATTAGACAATTTAGTAATTTGCAATCACTGTGATTGTAATCATAGTTTTAATTCATACAATTCAAACTTTATAATAATTTTATTGATTGATTACGATCTACAGAGCAATGTTGAATTGCTGTGAGTGAAGTGGAAATTTTTGCCTTTTTCCTGATGTTTAAAGGAATGCTTATAACTTTGCCTATTTATGGTAGTATTTTAGAAAGTTTTTAAGTATAGATGTCCTTTGTCAAGTTGGCAAGACTTTTTACATTACTAATGTAATTTATGTTACATTTATATCAATCTTCTTTTATTTATTAATATTATTATAATATCTTCTTTCATTTTGAATGTAGTTGATATGGTTTAGCCATGTCCACGCCCAAATCTCATCTTGAATTGTAATTCCCACAACTCCCATGTGTCATGGGAGAATCCTAGCAGGAGATAATTGAATCATGGGGCTGGGGGGGGGGGGGGGGGGGGGGGGGGTCTTTCCAGTGCTGTTCTCATGATATTGAGTAAGTCTCACCAGATCTGATAGTTTTTAAAATGAGAGTTTTTCTGCACAAGCTCTTTTCTCTTGTCAGCTGCCATGTGAGATGTGCCTTTCACCTTCCACCATGATTGTGAGGTCTCCCCAGGCGTGTGGAACTGTAAGTCCAAAAAACCGCTTTCTTCTGTAAATTGCCCAGTCTTGGGTATGTCTTTATGAGCAGTGTGGAAATGGACTAATACAGTAGTAAATTTTATTTTCTAATATTGAATCATCACTTTATCTGGACTAAAACTAAGTTGGTCATGATGAACTCCGTCTTCTATGTAGGTTTCATTTTCTAGTATTGTGTTTAGAACTGTCATATTCTGTATTTTATACAATTATTGATAATAATACAGTGTTAAAGACAGCCTTAAAGAATAAGTTGAATATTGTTACTTATTTTTGCTTGATGTAGACTAGAAATATCATGTTTCCCTTCAGACAGGGAAACAAGAAAATGATTAAACACAAGGTTCTGAAAAGTGTTACCTCAAATTGAGTAAGGCGATAGGTGGGCACAGGGAAGTATCATGTAGAGCTGGAATTCTTATGTTGGGTGAAAGGCACATGTCTTCTTTATGCTATTAATAAATAAGCAAATGAAAATTATGTGACAAATATAAATTTTAACCCACTTAAAAACAGATATTGTGGGATCCTTCATTTTAAATGTTATATTTATGTAAGTAATTTTATGACAAATGTGATAAATGCACAGGTTTTTGAAAAGCTCTATATAAGCATGAGAGATTTTTATATTGATAGGAAAAATATTTAACTTGAACCACACTATTGATACTGCTTAACCTTGTGAAAATTGTACAGCTGTCTATCAGTCACTAAATTTCTGTCTATAAGTCATTAAAATATCACTTCAGTATAATTATTGTACTTTTTTTTGGCTTGATCTTCAGAAAATTAGAAGGTAGTGGAGATTTGCATAGTTTGGAAAAGTCATTATGGTAAGTTTCTCATATTTACCACTGATGGTATTCCAAAAGCACTCCTCTTCATCTATGTTTAGTGTACTAAATAATTATTTGTCCATCGTAACCATATTCTATTAACATTTTCTTATGATACAATCAAAAGAAAAATATTCAATAGCTCTAACCCAAAGGGATAGCATGGGTCCATACTGACAGGCTACAAATGAGCATTTCTTTTAGTATTTTAGTCTGTTTTATGTACACCCATTTGCTAAATGATTACAGAAGTAGAAAAAGTACCCCTCTAAAGCACAATGTGTTGTTATTGTTAATTAATTCTAATATTTTATAGTTTAAAAGTAATATATGCTATTTTAGAAGTTTTTTTTAATTTTTTAGTTTTTATTTATTTATTTTTTAAAATAGAGTCTTGCTCTGTTGCCAGGCTGGAGTGCAGTGGTGTGATCTTGGCTCACTGCAACCTCTGCCTTCCAGGTTCTAGCAAATTCTCCCACTTCAGCCTCAAGTAGCTGGGATTACAGGTGCATGCCAACACACCCAGCTAATTTTTGTATTTTTAGTGGAAACAGGGTTTCATCATTTTACCCAGGCTGGTCTTGAACTCTTGACCTCAAGTGATCTGCCCATTTCTGCCCCCCAAAGTGCTAGGGTTACAGGCATGAGCCACCATGAAATAAAATATGTACTTTATAGAAAAAAAACAAACAAATTCATAATCTCCCCTCAATAACTATTCAAACTTCTGCATATTAACCTTGTAAACGTTCTTGAAATTGATCTTCCATTCATTTTTTCATTTTCACGTAAAAGTACCTAAAGCATTTTAGGATCCTTTAAAAACTGCTTACTGACAAAGGATATACCAGACATTCTAGAGTAACAGGGACTAGTATTTGTTCATTTGTGTTAAGTCACTGTTTTAAGTAATTTAGTGATATTAACTCATTTAATCTTAAACAAACAAACAAGCTACATACCATTATTTTCTTTTTAGAAAAGTGAACAAGTTTAAGTTATTTGCCAAGGTTAAGCAGTTTGTCTCTGTAGTAGAACCAAGATTTGAATCTATGTCTATCAATCTTTAAAACTGTAGCTTTTTACGAGAAATCAGAGGGAAGAATGTATATGTTTGCTACTCTCAGTTGGAAGGCTGTTTTTCAAAAGGAGCTGAAAGAGGAAAAAGACTTACTCCTGATCATTGGCTTTTGAAATGCATAACAAATTTCTCAACTAAATGGAATTATTCAAATTGATAATAAAATCAGAAAGTTTGGTCATAGTGGCCTCTTCTGGTGGAAACAAGAATATCAGAAATACTTGTGAAGAATAATAAATAAATGTTCAATATGAAATTTAAATAAATCATACCAAATATATTTTTACTTATTTAGAAATTATATTTTCTTATCAATACTAAGTCAAAACATGGTAATATTAATGGTAGATTATTCTGGGTTTTTTTTTAAAATGTCATCAAAATGTATTATTTTATGACATGAAGGAGTACTTCAGTGGACAAACACAAAGATAGATCTTTATGCTGTGATCTTAGGTGAAGGCTTAAATTCTTCTGTGAAAAACTAAATAGAAAAGATTGAGATAGCAATAGAAAGAGGTATAAAAACACTAAGTTTTCATGGCCATGTTATGGTTTACAAAGAAATGTCCCATATGTTATTACAATGATTTTCATAACAACACAGTGAAATTCACAGAGCAGTCTTACAGATCCCAAGTTATAAAAAAGGATCATAAGACTTAAATATTTTCCATATTTTGACTAATATAACTCCTAATGGTGAACCACGTTGTATACCCAGATCTTCTCACTCAAAATTGAAGGACTTTTTGCTACAGAACATTATTTGCAAGATTGTGATGACTCCCATGAATTCCCTGCATATGAAAACCTTTGTTAACTCGAGTTTACTATACCTGCCATCATTATGGACCCAGCAATGTCAGGACACAAGGATTGAAAAACTACCCAGTCCAGTCATTTTCAAAATGTATTTATCTGTTGATCCCTCACATTCTTTCCACAAATACTTCGAAGTAGAAAGTAGGCAAACTTATATTCCTTTAGGTGTATATTCCTTTAGTAATGGGATTGCTGGGTCAAATGGTGTTTCTGGTTCTAGATACTTGAGGAATTGCCACATCGTCAACCACAATTGTTGAACTAATTACATTCCCACCAACAGTGTAAAGTATTCCTATTTTTCCACAGCCTCACCAGCATCTATCATTCCCTGACATTTTAATAATCACCATTATGACTGGCATGAGATGATATCTCATTGTGGTTTTGAATTACATTTCTCTAATGGTCAGTGATGTTGAGCTATTTTTTCATGTGTTTGTTGGCTGCATGAATGTCTTCTTTTCAGAAGTGTCTGTTCATACCCTTTGCCCACTTTTTAATGGCGTTGTTTGTTTATTTTTTGTAAAGTTGTTTAAGTTTCTTGTAGATTTTGGATATTAGACCTTTGTCAGACAGATAGATTAAAAACATTTTCTCTCATTTTGTAGGCTACCTGTTCACTCTGATTATAGTTTCATTTGCTGCAGAAGCTCTTTGGTTTAATTCTATTCCATTTATCAATTTTGGGTTTTGTTGAAATTGCTTTTGGCATTTTTGTCATGAAGTTTTTGCCTATGACTATGTCATGAATGATATTGCCTAGATTTTCTTCTAGAGTGTTTATGGTTTGGGATTTTACATTTAAGTCTTTAATCCATTGTGAGTAAATTTTTGTATAAGGTGTAAGGAAGGGGTCCAGTTTCAATTTTCTGCATATGGCTAGCCAGTTTTCCCAGCACCATTTATTAAATAGGGAATCCTTTCCCCATTGCTTGTTTTTGTCAGGTTTGTCAAAGATCAGGTGGTTGTAGATATGTGGTGTTATTTCTGGGGTTATTTCAGTTCTGTTCCATTGGTCTATGGGTCTGTTTTAGTACCAGTACCAGGCTGTTTTGTTTTCTGTAGGCTTGTAGTATAGTTTGAAGTCAGGTAGCGTGATACCTCCAGCTTTGTTTCTGCTAGCTTTGGTGTTTGACTCATTAATCAAAATTAAACATTTTTAGTTTAGAACAGTTTATTCAATAATCACCCTTTATACTTGTGTGGAGCTGTTTTATTCAAATTTTTAGAATAACTTTTTTGGATGATACTCTGTTTCTACATAAATTTATCAGTTACATAGTTCACATAAAAGAATGTGTAATTTCACTTAATAATTCCCTCTGTCTCTGCAGGATCTTAATTCTCAATTTTTTAAGTATTATTTTTCTTCTATTTTTTCACATGATAAACTCAAGTAATCTATTTTTCATTGTGTGTTAACCTTTGGTGCCTAATCCTTTGATATACACTCTACGGGATCAGTCCCACAGCTTTAATCCCATAGGACTGAGCAGAATGAGGCTTTAGAAATCTAACTAAACACCCTCCTGCATATTCACATACTCGGTGGGTAGACCCCTCTCAATTTTCACATAATATGTGATTCTTCCCTGCCACAAGTCTGTAGTCCCACATAGAACCTCAGAACTTCTACTCTATTTTCCACCTCCTGTTTTTCTCCTGTGAAAGCCAATTTAGTCTACCAACTTAAGAGACTCCAATCTCTCCTACACTTTTAAGAGCTATTCTGGGAAGTTGAGAAGTATCTTCTTACCACAAGTTTTATTTATTCCATTAGGCTCTCTGATGGTTAATACTGAGTGTCAACTCGATTGAAGTGAAGGATGTAAAGTATTGATTATGGATGTGTCTGTGACGGTGTTTCCAAAAGAGATTAACATTTGAGTCAGTGGGCTGGAGAAGGCATACCCACCATTAATCTGGGTGGGCACCATCTAATTAGCTGCCAGCGAATGTAATGCAGGCAGAAAAAACATGAAGAGGCAAGACTGGCCTAGACTCTCAGCCTACATCTTTGTGCTGGATACTTCCTGGTCTTGAACGTCAGTCTTCAATTTCTTCAGTCTGGGGACTCGCACTGGCTCTTCTTGCTCCTCAGTTTGCAGATGGCCTATTGTGGGACCTTGTGATCGTGTGAGTTAAATATATATATATGTGTGTGTGTGTATATATACACATATATATTCAGTTTATAATCCATATATATTATATATATTACAATATATAATACTTAATAAACTCCGATAGATAGATAGATAGATAGATAGATAGATAGATAGATAGATCCTATTAATACTGTCCCTCTAGAGAACCCTGACTAATACAGGCTCTTCCCACAGGCATGTAATAATAAAAACATGATCAACTATTTCCAACACAAAACAAACAAGCAAAACCCTATCTTCTTTCCGTCATTCCTTAGGCCTCTTGTCATTTTGTTCCTTCCTTTTTTAGCCATAAAGGCCAAGAGACTTGACCTTATTTACCCACCATCTTCCTTCCTACTCCACAATCTGCATACCAAACTCAGTATTTCTCTCAAATTATTCTCCTAAAATCAACATCGAACTCTTCTCATTAAATCTAAGGGCTTTTTCTGTCTTTGTCATATTTGTATTTTAGGAAGCATTTTAAATCAGTTGATAACTTTCTCTCTCTTTGAAAGTCACTGTTTCCCTCATCCCTTTTTATTGAGGATAAAATCAACAGTAAAGCATCAAAATCCTAGGTAAACCGCTCAATATTTAATTTAATTTTAATTTTAATTTTAAGTTATTAGGTACGTGTGCAGGATGTGCCCGTTTGTTACATAGGCAAACGTGCCATGGTGGTTTGCTGCACCTCTCAAGCCATCACCTAGGTATGAAGCCCGGCATGCATTAGCTCAATAAATTTTAAACACCTGTACATCCATAAAACTACCTCACAAATCAAAACTTAGGACATTTCCAGCACCCTGACAGCTGTTCACAGACTCTTTTCTACTCAATATATTCCAAAATTTACCCACTACCCTTTAACCTTAGATTAGTTTTCCATAGTTGTGAATTTCACAAAAATAGAATCATATGATATTTATTCTTCAGTGCAGGCCTTGTTACTCTACAATATTTCTAAGATTCATCCATATAGCTGCATGTAGGAGTAGTACATAGTATTTCATAATTGTGTATCATTTTCAGTGAGAAAATAAAAATTACCTCTTCTACAGGTGATAGATATTCAGGCTGTTTCCACTTCTCTGAACATTTTTTTCTGGTTCTGTTTTTGTGAATATGAGCACACATTTCCATGACAGAAATTACTGCATTATAAGTTTTATTTTATGTGGCTTTAGAAGATAGCTGAGAGTTTTCAAAAATGGTCACAGCCATTTTCCCTCCATCCATCATATTAATATATGAGATTTCTATTTGCTATGTATCCTCACCAAAATATAGTGTTGCCAGTTTTTTAAATAATAAATATTATGCTGTGCATCTCATTGTGGTTTTAATCTTTTAAAACCACATGATTACTGATTTTGAATATGTTTTAATATACATATTGGCAATTTGAAAATTCTCTTCAGTAAGTAGCTTTTCAAACTTTTGCCAAGTGTTATTTAAATTGAATCTTCTGTCTTTTCTTATTTGTAGTTTTTTTAACATAAATGATAATATATTAATATAACATGATATTCATATGAGCATTAGATATCCTCTTTTAAATTGCTGTTTAAAACATTTGCTCATTTAAAATTTTTAAATGTTCTTTTTTATTTGGTTTTACTCATATTTTATGTATATACATATGTATACATGCATAAACATACGTATATGAGCATTTATATTTACTTAAACCTATATACCAGATGTGACTCATTCGTCAAATATGTAAATATATGTCTTTTCAGTCTCTGATGACTTCTTATACTTTTATGATTGGCTTTTGATGAATAGATATAATAATTTTAATAAAAACTTTAGTGCTTTCTTTATTCTGCTAGAAAATAGCTTGCTTACTCCTAGATTAAAGATATTTACATGTTTTCTTCTAGCAACTCCATACATTTACCTTATATGCTCATACTTATCCTCTATCTTGAGTTAATTTTTGTGTATACCATGATAAGGTCAAGATTCACTCTTTTTCCAATATGGATATTCCACCGACCCAATACTACCACTGAATATATACCACACCTTGCCTTTTTTGAACTATTATCTCTATTTATTATATTTAATTTGAATATTTGTATCAACATATCCTTACACCAATAGCATATTTTTTATAACCATTTTTTTATTATTATTATACTTTAAGTTCTAGGGTACATGTGCATAACGTGCAGGTTTGTTACATATGTATACTTGTGCCATGTTGGTGTGCTGCACCCATCAACTCATCAGCACCCATCAATTCGTCATTTATATCAGGTATAACTCCTAATGCAATCCCTCCCCCCCTCCCCATGATAGGCCCCGGTGTGTGATGTTCCCCTTCCCGAGTCCAAGTGATCTCATTGTTCAGTTCCCACCTATGAGTGAGAACATGTGGTGTTTGGCTTTCTGTTCTTGTGATAGTTTGCTAAGAATGATGGTTTCCAGCTGCATCCATGTCCCTACGAAGGATGCAAACTCATCCTTTTTTATGGCTGCATAGTATTCCATGGTGTATATGTGCCACATTTTCTTAATCCAGTCTGTTACAGATGGACATTTGGGTTGATTCCAAGTCTTTGCCAATAGCATATTATCTACATTCCTATAGCATCATAATAGCTTCATATTTAGTAATGCAACCTCTCCAACCTTTTGTTTTTTAGTATTACTGTGCTTATTCTAATCATTTGAGTCTCAGTATATTTTGTTAAGTTTGAATTGAATCAGTTTTTCCATTTCTATAATAAATAGGCACTTTTTTTGATTGGGAATGCAATGAACTTCTAGATTATTTGAAGAGGACAACTCTAAAGTATATTGAGTCTTCCATTCCATGAAGATATGTGTGTATGTTACATTTTTAGATTTCCCTAACTTATATCAGTAATATTTTTCAGTTTTCATTACATATGTTGTTACACTCATTATTAGGTTGATGTATTTCTGTGCTATTGCAAAAGTATCTTTATACTTTAGTTTGAATTTTCTATTTTTACAAATAAAATTAATTTTTATATTGACCTTTTAACTAAAGAGCTTGCTAAATTTACCTATTAATTATAATATTTTAGATTATTTGGGGTTTCCAAAAGATATGATCATTACATCTGTGGATGATAAAAATTCTCTTTTTAGTTACAGATTTTATATGTGTATTTTTGTCTTTTTCCACTAGCTATTAACTCTAGTACACTGTCCAACAAAATTGAAAATAGTGAACATGCTTACCTTGTTCCCACTGTCAGGGAAAAATAATATGCTATTTCATCAAGTATAGTGTAAGCTCTATTTTTTGTTTTTGTTTTTGGGGGAGTCTACCATTTATCAGACTAAGGAAGTTTTCTTTTGTTGCTAACTCAGTGAGAATTTAATATAAATAAATGCTGAATAGTATCAAGTAATTATCTGTATATATTATGATGACCACATAATTTTTTATCATATTTTCTCTTAAAGAAAAGTTAATCCAACCTCATAATCCTGGATGAACTTCGCCTGACTTTGTGGTGTATTTTTATACGTATATCTCTCGATTCAACTTGCAAAAACTACTTTAAAATTTTTGCCTATATTTTAGTAAAAAATTTTGAGCTGTAATTTTCATTTGGTGGGTGTGTTCTTGTTGTCTTTTTGTACTAAGTATATGCTGGCTACATAAAATAATGTGAAAAATTTTCTTTATTTTACTATCCTCTGATAAAGTATGTACCATTTTATATATGTGTATATTCTATTTGTTTAATATTACATTTAACATTATGTTCATATTCTATATAATAATCTATAAATAACAGCATTGATAATAATATAAAAATGCCTAATATTCTATGAATATTTTATTTAATAGGCATATATTTTATTTCATTTTATGTGCATGTGTAAACTTGGGAAATTGTGTTTTCCAATAAACTTGTTGATTGCATCTACACTTTTAAATTGATGTCAAAAATTGGTCATAATATTGTCTTTTTAAACATGTCATTTGAATTTGAGTAACAGATACTAATCTACTAATCATTGCTTATGATGTAGTTTTTACTTGCTTCTTTCTTTATCTTGTACAGTCTTGCTAGCATTTGCCAATTTTTTGGCTTTATCAAAGAGCCAGATTTTTATTTTTTTATTTTATGTATAATGTTTATTCTTTATCTTACTGATTTTGTTCTTATTTTTATTATGTTCTTTCAATTTTCTTTGGGGGTAGCTTGCTATTCCTTTTGTAAACTTCAACAGATGAAAACTTAGCTCACTGAATTTCAGCCTTTACTCTTTTTTAATGTATGCTGTTAGGGCTCTCCATTCTTTTCTAAGTACTATTTTAGCTACATCCCACAAGATTTGATATGTTTTCACTTAATGTCATTCACTTTGAAATGTCTGAGAAGCAAAACCCCTCTGTTTGAGAAAGTCTCTTCCCTCTCACAGATTTTGCCTTGTATGCATCCCAAGATTACAGAGGATTTATTCTGGCTTTTCAAAGCCTTTGGATTAGTTATTCCCTTTCCTCTCTCTCATCCTCATCTCATCCTTTTCTCATCTTGGTACAACCTGAGAACTCAGTGAGTCTTATGAGGCAAATTAGTTGCCTTTAGAGATTCCCAACTTTCCCACCTGCCATGTTGGTGTCAGTTGATAAGGGCTCATTGGTTTTTCATTTACCTTAAGAATCATCTGTATGGACCACACCCAGTCCCCAGTACACACCCAGCTGCAGTAAATGCCTCCAGGGAAGGAAACAGCTGTTTGCAAGTCTCAGCTCACCTCTGAATTATGTGTCTTCTCCAATGACATCTTGCCTTGTTGATACAGTACCTGGATTTTTTTAGTTTTCCTCCCACAACTTTGGAAGAGAGTGCTCTTTTTCACGTTCTTTTGCCATTTTTACATTCAGGACTTCAGAAACATCAGAAGTTCTCAGGGACTTTTCCTAAACTATCTTTCTTTTATTCTGTACTTTCTCATTACAATTCCAGTAATTTATCTGACTTAACTGCCATCTGCCATATATATATATTATGTATAATATATGTTATATTTATATTATATAAATATAACATTATATTTTCATTTCATGGATGTGTTCTTGTCCTCTTTTTATATTAAGTATATGCTGGCTACATAAAATAATTTGAAAAATACTCTTTATTTTACTATCCTCTGATAAAGTTTACATATATAAATATATATAAATATATTTGGTGCCTATATATAAATATGTTATATATAATAATATATAACAAATAAAATATATACATATAAAAATGGGGCATAAAATGTATTATATATAATATATATCACACACATATACATAACACATATGTATATATTCAATTTGTTAAATAAATAAATGTTTGTTTCACTTCTCTCATTTATTCCTCAGACAATATTTATATATATATATAGATATTTCATTTGAATCTAAAATTTTAATTTTCAAAGTTTTACTCATTACTTTTTCTCAAACCTTTTACTGTGTCATTATTTCCTACACCAGTGAACAGCACTAACATACCCAGAGTTGCCCAAACAAAATCCTGAACATCAATAACTTCTCTACCTTTCCCTGTAATGCCTGAAACATCTGTCTCTGAACTGCTTCTAAACTCCATTCTGCTACTTTCACGCCTTGTCCACCACTCTAGTTAGCCACTTAGCATTTCCTTCTTAAACTTCGGGAATAGCCTTCTACCTGATTTCCTAGCACCCATTTAGTCTGTCTGCATAAATCCACCCGAGAATAACATTTTAGATAAAATATGATCATGTTCCATCCATGTTTTAATCCTTCCATAGATCTCTATTTACTTTAGATTAAACGTCAGCATTTTAATATGTTGTATATTTATGATACCCATTTTTCTGCATTACTATGTGGCCCTGTTTTCTCCTTCTGCCATTCTGTTTTGTTTCTGTTTTCCCTCCTGCACTGTTGCTTCTCCTCCTGTGTATGTTATATTTTCATTTCTTGAAATGCTTTCTGTCACCTCTCCCTCACTACTTCCCCTCCTTATGACTAATCCATACCCATCCTTTAAATCTCAGCTTGAATATCTCTATACAAAACTATGTGAAAAGTTGGTTGCTCTGGGGACAGAAAAAAAGAACTGGCTCCATCGGTATATATCTGATAAGAAGAGCTGGCTCCATCAGTAGGTATCTGAGAGGATTGTGGACTTCTACGATTAGTACCAAAGAGTCCAGGATTCCAGCAATGGTACCCAACATCATGACCCTATTCTATTTAGCAGGCCGACCAAAACAAGAGAACAATCATGAACTTCTCCCACTTCAGAATTCCGTGAGAAACACCCTAAGTTTAGCTGTGTTCTCACAAAGCTACTCAGACTTGACACCCAAGGATACTCCTGCTCACACATCCACTGTCCTTTCAGTCTCAGAGAAAAACTGGTTGGGGAGTGGGCACTCAGCCTCTTTAAGGGATTCTACATGTCTCTGCTTTACAGTCGAATGATCTGCCTAATACATTTAAATAAATTTCATTAGGAAGTTATTCAAATATTAGTAAAATGAATGTTTTTGTCAATATTTCAGGTTTGCTTTCTTAGGATGCAATAGGACATAGCTCACTCTCTGTAAGATAATTCACAAGAGTAAATCTAAGAACATCACAAGACAGCATTTTGGGAGGCCGAGGCTGGCGGATCAAAGGTTCTGGTGAGCCAAGATCGCACCATTACACTCCAGCCTGGTTGACAGAGCGATACTCCATCTCGATTAAAAAAAAAAAAAAGAAAGAAAGAAAGAAAGAAAGAACAACACAAGAATGCTCTCATTCTCTTCTTTTTTTTTTTCAGACGGAGTCTAGCTCTGTCATCCAGGCTGGAGTGCAGTGACAAGATCTCGGCTTACTGCAATCTCTCCACCTCCTGGGTTCAAGCAATTCTGCCTCAGCCTCCCCAGTAGCTATGATTACAGGCACTAGCCACCACACCTGGCTAATTTGGCTAATTTCTGTATTTTTAGTAGACATGGGGTTTCATCATGTTGGCCAGGCTGGTATTGAATTCCTGACCTCAGGTGATTCACCTACCTCAGCATCCCAAAGTGCTGGGATTATAGGCATGAGCCACTGTGCCTGGCCAAAATGCTCTTATTCTTAATCACAGTTGCAGTACTTAAGAACTATTAGAAGAATTAAAAATGTCATTACATTAGATTCTGACTAAATTATTAAAAATTAAAATAAATACAGAGAGCGCTATTTTTCCATCCTACCTTCTGCATAATACAATGGACTAAAAGAGATTTGTGAAATCAGAAGACCAGACTGCAAACCACCAAATACCCTTTATTATTGGCCAATAAAACTTGGGAAAATCACTTCAAATAAACCTGCATTTCTTCATCTGTAAAATGAAATGAGATAAAAAGCCAGAATGAAAATATATGCAGAATGTTTCATAAACTCAGTGTAATATTGTAATTACACTTGGTCAGTCAATAATGTTCATCATTCCAGAGCAAAAAATTGCACTTTAATATCACTTAATATTTATACTTTATTAATATTTTATGTATTTGAGGTGAAATAGTTATTACAAAAATGATTTCATTCAAGCATTATGTACTATAGGGTAACATTGAAATCTTGGGCTCATTTCTTTTCCTTTGCAGTGCTGTACATTCAAATGCAAATCAATACTTATTAAGGACTAGTTATATTCAACATTTTATTTTTAAATATCTTTCATATTACTAGTATTCATTCTAGTTATGGATGCACATGCTATGATTTAATATGTCTCCTCCAAAATTCAAGTGTTATCAATGTGACAGTATTAAGAGATGGGGCTGCTAAGAGGTGATTAGGCCATGAAGGTTCTTTTCTTATGAATGGAATTAAGGTTCTTCTAAAAGAGGCTTCATGCTGCGTTCAGCTTGCCCTTTCGCCTTCCACCATGTGAGGACACAGTGTCCCTCAACTCTGGACAATGCAGCAACAAGGCACCATCTTAGAAGCAGAAATCAGTCCTGGCAGACAACTGAACCTGCCAGAGCCTTGAACTTGGACTTCTCAGTCTCTAGAACTGTGAGAAATAAATGTCTGCATTTTTTTAAATCATAAATTATGCCATTTCAATTATTTTGTTATAGCAGCAAAACTGCACTGAGAATGTATATATCTGAGGTTTCTATTCCAGATTAATACAGAATTTGTTCTTCAACTTAGCTCTCATTCTCTCTGTGGAATTTCCAGTTTACTCATTTATCTATATTTTTCTTTTTCTCTTCAATATGTTGTCTCAGGAGGGTGTGTCTACCATTTTTATTAAACTGGTCTTCTTGACAGCCCATAGCATCTGTCATTTTGCCAGGAATATGGCAAATCCCATTGAAGGTGCCATCAACTGGTGCTCAACTTAAGTGCCACTATTGTCGTAAACAGGAATATTAGTGCCTATGCTTCTGATGCCCAATATGAGGGTTCTTGGGTCTGGCTGAGGGTGTTGTTTCCTAGTTGTTCCAGAAACTCATGGGATGCTCTCTCACTTTTCTAGATCTTTTAACTTTTACTTACTCTTTTATTACAAACCTTCTTTGAGTTTAAGTGCAGGTCCCCGAAGGGACACAGAGAGAAAAAAAAATTAAGACACAGACAAGGTAGTGTCTCAGAACTATCCATACTCTCTAAAACTCAATGTACTGTCCTTGAAATAAACTTGTATCCTGGAGTGCTCTCTTCCTTAGTCCCAGCAGGCTTTTTAAGCTTCCTCAAAATAGAATCTAGGTTAGCCTAACCAATCATACTTGCAAACATTCCTCACCATGCCTGAATATAGGGGAATACAAGGTTAGATATAATTTTGGATCTATGGCTTTTGAAAATACCATGCTTTTCTCTTTTGTATTTGCCAAATAAGTAGTTGTTGCTTGAAGTTACAGCCCTGGTTGCTGTCCTTTATCATTTCACATGTAAGATATAACTCCTAGCCCCTTTGTCAACATCGCAATAGCATGATGGCGTAGTTCCACAAATCCAGAAACTCTCAAGCAGGAGCCTATAGGTTATCACACAGTAGGGTTGGTCCACAGTTGGTTATACAAGTGAATCATTAAGAACTTCATCTTATTTATTGAGGCCTGATATAGATGATATTGTCTACATAATTGTTATGTGTAGCTTATTAAGGAACAGAACAAGTAAGAATATTTTTGATGGCCCCTGAAAGACAACTGGAGACCTTCATTTGAAAGATCATATTTAGCCAACAAAAATCCTTGGCTTGGGGAGGTGCTAAACATTTTTAAACCATTTGAAGGACCAAAAGAAAGGTCCTATTATGGTCAAGAGGAAAGACAAGGCTTAAAGTATGAAAATACCAGAGACCCAAAGTTAGATACTTCTAAAGCTTCAAGTTGAATCTACAATAGAAAAGTGACCTTCAGTAATACTATCACCTTCAAAGAACCACAGTTTTGTCATTTGTAAAATAATAATTATTTGAAGGATTGTTCTAAATAAAACAGGTGATAAAAGTAAAGTATCTAGCATAGTATCTGTACCATGGAAGACAACCAAAAACTACTAGTTGTTAAAATGATTGGCTTTGTTATTCTCCAACCATTACACACTAGCTATTAAAATATCCATAAAAATTACCATACTTTCCAGATGATATAATATTGAAAAGATATTGAAAAAATGGTACTACTAATCACTTAGTTGAGAGGAGTTTCACATCTGTCATCGATGGAATATGCTTGAATGCCAATTTTACATGAATATAGTTTTTAATTAAAATTGTATAGAAAAAAATGTATCAACACATTCTCCCTAAGTAACATCGATAATTAGCTATTTTATTGCCTACAAAATGTAAATTTTAATTATAATATATTCTATGGAATATGTATTTCAAAACAAAGTCAAAGGTGTCAAATTAAGCACTGTAAGTTGTTTGAAAGTTTTCCTTGTAAATATTCATTTGCTCTAAATCGTGACTTTTGTTGCCTAAAAACCAGTATCAGCAGTACATGACTAGTAACTTTTTTTTATGTAAATGAGCAAGAATTACCAAGGTACCAGCAGAACTGAAATCACTTTTTTGGGTTCTTTCAAAGAATACTATTAATTGAGCAGTTATTATGTACACTGTGCTAGGAGAAGAGAACTGAAGGAAGGAAAGGGATCCTTTAGTAAAGTGGGCTTTAACCCGTAACTTCTAATGCCTAATTCAAAGTCTACCTTCTTTTCATCACAGACTCTCCTTCTTATGAATGCCAGGACACAGCCCTTCTCTCCTTAACCAGGAAATATGTCTCAGGACATTGCTGCTCAGCTAGATCTTGATTTTCTCCTCCAGGAGCATAAAAGGAAATTTACAGAATACAAAGTACAATACCAAGAGGACAGAAATAAGTAAACAACGTGTTACCCAGGGCAACTCCTCTGAAGTGCAGTGTTTATAGATCTTAGCTAAGAGTTAGGGTGAGAAAAATCAGAAGTTAAAGTTTAAAGCTTACTCCTATGATCCCCGTAACCTAGGGGGCTGAGGTGGAAGGATTGCTTCAGGTCCAGACCAGCCTTGGCAACATAGCAAGACCTCCACCTCTAAAATTAATTCTTAAAAAAATAGCTGCATGTGGTGGTGTGCACCTGCAGTCCCAGCTACTCAGGAGGCTGGGGTGGGAATACTGCTTGAGGCCAGGAGTTTGAGGCTACAGTGAACAATGATCACACCACTGCACTCCAGCCTGGGTGAGAGAGCCAGATCCCGACCCTGAAATAAACAAACAAAGAAACAAAAACAAAGCTGAAGCCTATTTATTTGAATGACTTATGGTTAATAAAGGTTAAATCCAACTAAGTGGCTTCTTTCCTTTTGACAATTATCTACCTTTGTATGTCACAGCTACTTTGTCTTCATGTTAGTTTGGGTTTGGTTAGGGTTTGACGGTTCTTTCCTTCCTCCCTTCCTTCCTTCCTTCCTCCTTTCCTCTCTTCCTTCCTTCCTTTTTCTCTCTCTCTTTCTTCCTTCCTTCCTTTCCTTTCCTTTCCTCTCCTTTCTCCTTTCCTCCTTTCCTCCTTTCCTCCTTTCCTTTCTCCCTCCCTCCACAGCATTCTTTCTTCTGCAGTCCATTGGTCCAAGTATGTCACAGGGCCTGGTGGCTCATGCCTGTAATCCCAGCACTTTGGGAGGCCAAGGCAGGTGGGTCACCTGAGGTCAGGAGTTCGAGACAAGCCTGGTAAACATGGTGAAACCTCGTCTCTACTAAAAAAAATACAAAAATTAGCTGGACATGGTAGCACATGCCTGTAGTCCCAGCTACTCAGGAGGCAGGAGGCTGAAGCAGGAGGATCACTTGAACCCAGGAGGCAGCAGTTTCAGTGAGCCGAGGTTGTGCCAGTGAACTCCAACCTGGGCAACAGAGCAAGACTCCATCTCCAAAAAAAAAAAAAGAAAAAAAAAGTCACAGGGCCAGATCAGATTCAAGGGGGAGGGAATGATTCCATCTCTCGGTGGGAAGAGAGATAAGGCCATACTGTCAAAGAATATGCAATTCTGTGTACTTGTAACAGAAACAAGAGAGATGAAATCATTCATACTAATCACCTTTGTTTTTACTGACTGAAATTTCATTGCCCCCTTTTATTGAGAAACAGAGAAATCACTTTGTCTTCTTGTGTTTGGCAAAAGACTAATATAGACAGAATGCCACAGAGGATGCTGCCTGCCTTTGAGATAAAAGAAAAAAAAATGTAGGCAGCCTGCTAATATTAATTCCTGTCCTGCCTTTTTTTTATATATTTGCTCACTCAAATATCTTTATACCAGATGAATATGGAAAGGGAAACTTTTAAGGAGAGAAAAATCATGGTTTACGCATATTGGGTTGAAACAACTGTGAGATATCCAGTTGGATAACCTGATATTGATGTTATCTCTGGTGTTTCCTGTCTTTGTTTCAAACCCTTCTGCCATCCTCAACTATGGGCATACAACAAAATCATTACTCTGTATTGTAGTCTGCCAGCTCAGATTGCTCTGTCCAAGAAGAAAGGTCTGATCACACATGTAGTCTTTTGACTACGTTTTTGTTTTCTTCTAATGGAAAGATGCTATATTTTGTCAATGGAGAATAGGAAGTATTCTAATATTGGATCCACAAATTATAAAGTGGACTGGAACACCCTAGCAAGTTCATTTTGGAATAGAGACTTAGCATGTAACTACTGCTTATAATTATGTTTGTGTATATATTTGGTCTTGTCAAGAGTGAGGAATTTTACTGATAAAAAACATAACGGAAAGCTATGCCCTAATGTGATGTGCTCTATTGACTGCTTTTACATTGTGTAGACAACCTATATGGGTTTTGGCAAATTACGTGCTTTGGCAACCATTTTCTGAGAATAAAAGCTATATTCTCCAGGGTTTTAAAAGTCCAACTCCGTATCAGACTGGATTGTTGGTTATACTAGTTCAGGGGTCACCAAATTATGACCCACAGTCGCAATCTGAAATATTGACTATATTTGTGAATAAAGTTTTAGAGGAACAAAGCCATACCCATTTGTTGACATATTGTCTATGGATGCTTTTGCACTGCAATAGAGCCTGTATGTCCTGCAAAGCTGGAAATCTTTCCTTTCTGTTTCTTTACAGAAAAAGCTTGCTGATCTCATGCCTGTTTCAGCACTAAGTAACTTTCCATTCTCAATCTCCAGAATTCTAAGAATCTATGAATTTATCCTATAGTCTTGGGGGTTTATAGGTGTTTTGGGAGAGGGGAGGTAGAGTGATACACATGTCCTAGAAATGTCAACCTGATGGTGTTTAAAGAATCAGCAGAAGCATGGAGAGGACAGTGGCAAGGTAATAACTGTTATTACAAATCCTGAGTGAGTATTAATTTCTACCTAGAAACTCAAAATTAAAATAATTATTATATAAACTGGACATGTGAGGCATCAGTGTATAGCATCTTATTTAACAATTTTGTCTTAAATCAACACTGCTTACAGACTTAATTCAATGAGCATGCCTGCCATCACTGTTGTAATATTTTCTTTCCCCAGTGAACAAGCAGAGATATCATGGAGTGGCTGTCAAACTCCAGGAAAAATACATATGAAATGTAAAGGTTAAAGACAGATAAATCCTCAAAAGTGCAGCTTATAGGAGATGCTGTTTATATTTTTCTATTAAGATACTGCTCTTTGCCTGTTATTTGCATTTGCCTATAATGTCAGCGATCAGTAAAAATTACTAGCAGTAGCTTATAAGTTAATGACAAGAACAGCTGGGTCCTATCTCCCTTGATGCATTTTAATCAGGTCATTGAAAGGAAACTCAGCAGCTGAAAGCTATCTATTTTCTTTGCAACGATTGCATAATATAATTAAAAGTATTTTATCCGTATCTCATGGCAGAAGAGAGAAGCTCTACGCATGTGGCCTCATAGATGTGAATTGCCCGCATTTTTAACACTTGAGGAACTTGTCACATAAATCATTACATCATACTCTAAGACTCCATTAGCTTTTTGATGCTCGTGCTTGCTGGCTAGTCAGTGAAGAGACTTAACTACTAGTGTCTACAGAAAGAATTCACGCCCTTCACTCATCAACGCTCAAAGTTACACAAAGATACAGATACATCCAGAAAATATCACATGGTGCACACCCCATGGTGGGGGAGTTGGGGGTAGCCTCTTGAGATTGAAGCCGAAAGAATACATTTCTTTTTCTAGCTATACTACTTAGTAGATGCATAAAGCGAGGAAGTTAGTTGCATTTCTAGCCCAGTATCTTCATATAGCAAACAGGCCTCTAAATTGCATTCCTAACTTACACCATTCTGTCCTTTGCAATGAGATGCCTTTGAAGCAATTACGCATGTACTACATAAAGGGGTACCTGTTAGCAAATTTAATATATTCGTTATCCCAATATGTAGTATGTTAGCTCTTTCTCACTGCTTTAAATTGATGTATAATTTCTATATACCAAACTGTACCTATTTTAAACGTTCAGATGAATGTGTTTTGAAATTTTATACTTTCATGTATAAAAGTATGCAAAAGAATAGATAAAAGATATAGAGTTTTCCACCATGACAACAATTCCATTGGACCACTCACCAGGCAATTCTAACTGCCCACCTCCAAGAAAGACAACCAACTTCTGATTTCTGCATTGCCTATTTTTGATCTTCAAAAGAAACGGAATTGTGGTATGCGTTTTTATGTCTAGTTTCTTGCTCTCTACATAATGTTTTTGAAACCCATCCGTGTAGTTTTGTATATCTTCACTCCTTTTATTCGCTTTCAATTCTATGAATATACCACTCTTTGTTTATTTATTGTACTGTTGATGGATATTTATGTTGTTTCCAGCTTGGGGCTACAATGAATCAAATTGCTATGAACATTCTTAAATAAGTCTTTTTGGGACACTTATTTTAATATCTCTGAGAAAAATATCTAGGAGGGACAACACTGAGGATTAAGGGAGGTGAATGTATGACTTGATAAGAAACTGTTGACATTTCTTCCATAGTGCTTATCCCGTGATACACACCCAGCAGGAATATGCGGGTTCCAGTTGCTGTAGATGTTTGACAACATTTAGTATTGTTTGTGTTGTAACCAAATCAGAGATGTGAGATGTGCGAGATGGACCCCGCCCCCCCACCCCTGCAACAGGATGGCACACCTGGCTGCAAACGCTATCAACAAATGACTTGAGAAAGCAAGGATGGGTGACTTGCTTGGGGGTTGACGTTTTTTGAGGAGTAGGACTGGTGTGAGGGTTACTGCCTGTAAGTCCGAGTTTGCATGGTTCAAACTTTCAACTAGTTTTGTCTTTGTAATGTAAAGCTTTCTAGTAAGTGTAAAATAGTATCTTCTTTTAGTTTTAATTTAATTTTATCCAATGACTAATGATGTTGAACAAATTTAAATAACCTGCTGACCACTTATACCTTCCTTTATTATCAGTTGAAAGCTATTGCTGATTTAATTGTTTCATTTTCTTTACATTGGTGATGTGTTGGAAGCTTTATGTTTTGAATATGAGTCCTTCACAAGATGTGTATAAATATATATAAAAACATATACATATATAAATGCACATATACATGTAACACATGCACACATAGAAAATACTTTTCATGCAGAACAATTTTGCTGGTGATGGTCTATATTACAGTTAACCCATAAACAACATGAAGTTAGGGGGAACCAACCTCCTCCATAGTCACAAATTGATGTATATCTTTTGACTTCCCCGAAACTTAACTACTAAGAGACTACTGCTGACAAGAAGCCATACCAAAAACATAAACTGTTTATTACCATGTATTTTGTATGTTAGATGCATTATGTACTATAGTCTTACAGTAAAGTTAGCTAGAGAAAAGAAAATGTTATTAAGAAAATTATAGCCAGGCGTGGTGGCTCACGCCTGTAATCCCAGCACTTTGGGAGGCCAAGGCAGGCAGATCACAAGGTCAGGAGTTTGAGACCAGCCTGGCCAATATGGTGAAACCCTGTCTCTACTAAAAATACAAAAATTAGCTGGGCATGGTGGCGGGTGCCTGTAGTCCCAGCTACTCAGGAGGTTGAGGCAGGAGAATCACTTGAACCCGGGAGGTGGAGGATGCAGTGAGCCCAGATCATGCCACTGCACTCCAGCCTGGGTGACAGAGTGAGACTCTGTCACCAAAAAAAAAAAAAAAGAAAAAAAAGAAAGAAAGAAAAAAGAAAAGAAAATTATAAGGAAGGGAAAATACGTTGACTATTTATTAAGTGAAAGTGGATCACAAAAGTCTACATTCTCGTCTTCACGCTGACTGGGCTAAGGAAGAGGAAGAGGAGGTTTTTGTCTTGCTGTCTTAGAACTGGTGGAAGCTGAAGAGGTAGAAGGAAGAGACCGGAGAGAAGGCACGTGGTGTAACTTCATGGAAATACATCATAATTTCTGTCGATATTTTTGCTTTTTTATTTATCTACAAATGTTTCTGCACGGTACCAATTCTTTCTCCACTATTTGTTCTAGTCTCAGTACCCATATGCTACAAGGGTCTATCTCTGCTGTAAAAGCCTTTCAAAGTAGTCTTGAATAATCGAATGATTCTGCCAGATTGTCTAATAACAATTTCTTTTCTGGACTGCTTTTTTTCCATCTCCCTCCTCATCATCTGATATTAGTTCAGAAGCACTCAACTCCATCCAAGTTGTCTTCTGTTAATTCCTCCAGTGTGGTATCTTTTTGCTTTTGAATTTCTCTCAAGACTTGTACCTTGAAACCCTTCATACCCACTTTCTTTTTTTTTTTTTTTTTTTTTTTTTGCCATATCCATAATCTCTTTCATTATGTCTTTGATTGGCTTTGTTGTAAATCCAGTGAAGTCATTCACAACACCTGGACACAGTTTTCTTCCATAGAAATGTATTGTTTTGGGCTTGATGGCTTTCATGAATTTTTCCATAGCAATCATGGCATCTTCAATGGTGTGACCCTTCTGGACATTCATAATATTTTCTCTATCAGCATTCCCTTCCACAGCATTGATAATCCTTTCCATAGAGTACCATGTGTAATGAGCCTTCATGGTCCTTATGACCCTCCGATCTAGAGGCTGAATTAGAAACACTGTGTTTAGAGACAATTAGACCACTTCGGTGATTTCAGTGTTGACCTCTAGGGCTTCTGGATGTCAAGAAGGATGATCTATTATCAAAAGCTTTAAAAGGCAATCCCTTATTAGGAAGATACTTCCTGACTTTAGGGATAAAGCATCAATGGAACCAGTTAAGAAGGAGTTTTGATTGCCCAGACCATCTTGTACAACCAAAAGGCTGGCAGCTGGGGTTTATCTTGGTTCTTCAAGACTCAGGGGTTAGCGACTTTATAGATAAGAGCAGTCCTCATCAGAAACCCAGCTGCATGTGCACAACATATTAGAGGTAGGATATCCCTTCCTGCTTTAAATCTTAGTGCCCATTTCTCTTCCTTACTAATAAATGTCCTTTGTGGCAATTTTTTTTTCCAGGTTGAGCAATTTCATCCTCTTAAAAAAACCTGTTCAGACCAATATACTTCCTCCTCAGTGGTTTTCTTAATAACATCTGGGAACTTGCCTGCTGTCTCGTGGTCAGCATAAACTGTTTGGTTTGCTATCTTGACTTTTTTTAGTGAAATTTGTTTCAAAATTATCCAACCATCTCTTTCTGGCATTAAATTATTTGGCTTCAGATGTATTACTTTTTTGTTGCTTTAAGTTACCATGTAATGACTTTGCTTTTCCTAGAATCATATTAGAATCTATAGGTATGCTTTGCTTATGGCAATGCTGCACCACATAGAAGCTGCATTTTCAATACGATATAAAAAGATATTTCACAAAAAGTAAAAGATTTTTGCACCTGTTGACATAGCAGCAGCGACAGCTTCAGTCCTTATGCTAGATTCATTTACCTTTAAGTGATAGGAAACCACAACCGCAGACAACAATTTATGGTACATATCTAGTAGTTCAACTTTTTCATATAATGTCATGACTTTTCTCGGCTTCCTGGGAGCACTTTGTATGGGGTCCCATGGTGTAATTCAAGGTTATGGGATTACACTAAACGTGATGAAAAATACAAAAGAACTGTGAGAACTCACTTTTTACCGTAGTACACAATTTACCGGAGTGATGAACTGCTCAGGTGGAGGGTTTTAGCATAGTATGGCCTTCTAAGCAGATGTAACATGAGCTCACCACAATAACAACAGGAGGTGGCTATGAAATGATTACAGTAGTACAGTATTACTACATTTAATTTGATGCAGTTAGAATTTGATACTTCATCTTTACACTTCTTTACATTTCTCTTGATTACAAATGGTGCAATGTATAGTTTACAAGTATTTGTGTGTTTAAGTTTTGATAAATTTTAACTTTTCATGATAAATTTATGTACTATTTTATGGTAGCAAATGATAAAAATGGACTAGTATCTGTATGTATTTTATGTATTCGTGACATACCTAACATTTTCTTAATTTATTTTTATACTTCTAGGCCATGTGGTTAGTCTGCAAGTTTTTGCAAATTGTTACAAATCTCCAAAATTTTTCAAATTATTTATTGAAAAAAATCCACGTAAAAGTGGACCTACAGAGTTCAAATCAATGTTGTTGAAGGATCAACTGTAGTGTGTTTCTGTTTTAAACTTATATTTCTTTATATATTTATGGAAGGTATTCTCACTATGTAAGTCCTAGGCTGAAAGTTCATTTTTTTCTCAGCATTTTAAACATGCCTTTCAATTGTTTTCTATTCATCATGATTTCTTATGATAATTTAGCTATCACTCTTATTATTTGTCCTTTTATGTAAGCTGTCTTTTTTCCTTATTTTTATTTTTCTTTTCTGGCTGCGTTCAAGACTATTTCTGTATCTTGCATTTTCCGCCCAGTTTTGACTAAGCTTTTCCTAGGTATTTATATATATATATATATATTGTGCTTGGGTCAACTGCACTTGGATTTGGGGGTTATCTTTCAATTTAGAAACTTCTTAGGCACTACCTTTTCAGATGTTATCATGACTGGTCTTCAAATTCACTAGTATATTCTCCTTTCATGTCCTGTCTGCTCTTTAGCCCACCCAATGAGCTTTTTATTTCTGATACTGGGTTCTCCATTCCTGGTGTTTTAATTGTATGAATACTATTTTCATGGATATGCTGAAATTACCTATTTCTTCACTCTTGTCTTTCTTCCCCACTATATTTGTTAACGTAATTATCATGATGATTTCAACGTCATTGTTTGATCATTCTTGCCTCTAGGCCAACTCTGGTCCTGCTCATATTGACTTGACTATTTTTTATGTTAATCATGTGTTGCAATTGCCATCTCTTTTGCTTTTCTCATTGTTTATATTTATGTGCTAAGGATAATACATAAGAGAACAGTACAGACCTGAAGAAAATAATATTTATCTTCCAAAGAAGCACATGGCCATCTGTCAGGTTGTCAAGGCAGTGGCTAGGCGAATCTAATCTGCAGTGAAGCTAGGTCTGGGCCTTGCTGCCGCACTGATTAGTTCTCAAATCATTTCAAATATTTTAAAGGCAGAATTAAAACTTTTCATTTGACATGACATCGCGATTTTCCCAACAAGATTCTAGAGATTTCTTTGTTTTTTCACCTTAGCTATCAGCCTTCAAGGCTCAGAAAATACTGATTCACCTCTATCTTCTGCTTGCCAGCTGTTTGCTTACCATGCCAATTTTCTTCACTTTGTATTTTCTTCACTAGCTTTCTGTGTATCAAGAGACTTCTCTCAATCTTGCTGCTCTGCCTTCCATTCTCAGAGAGTCATTGTAGTGGAGACCTGCTATGTCTCAGAATGATTTAGTTTGGCTCTCATGGTGTAATCTCATTTTTCAGAGGGTCATCCATTGTCTTGCATTTAGGAAGGTTCTGAACACTAGGGTATCTCTCCCCACAATACTACCCAACCACAAGCCTCTGTCACACTACCCTGGAACACGATGCTAAAAGCCAAAACTGTGACATCAAGACAGTCTAACAAATACTTAAACTGTTTCTTGACTGGGAAATTGCATGACCCCTTAATGGATGTATCCATTTCTAAATTTGTTAGAGGGGGAAATAATGCCTTTCCTTTGTAGACGAAATTAAACAAAGAAAAGTGCTTTAAAGGAAGTGTAAAGTATTATACAAAAGTAAGGTCTTGTTAGCATTAGATGTAATGTATTCAGATGCCAACAGCTGTTTTTCAATGAACACCTCCTAACACCAGTGAAAACACTTTATGCGTGTTTGTTCAAGGACCGGAACACTCTGACAGCAGCTGGCAGTTTCAAAGACCAAACCAAACCAATTTTTCACTGTTAGGAGACTTATTTCCGAGCCTTCTTATTGTATGTTCAGAGTAATACATAAATGTGATTTAAAAAAAAAAATTGATTTGAGATCTTGTCTCAGGAAATTTACTTATGGTCCCTTATTCAAATCTGAAAAAAACGAAAAGATAATTAATTGTTATAAGTATAAATGAGGGCACTAAGACTCAAGTATCATGCCCCAGTTAGCAGATAAGAGCAGGCTTTAACTTACAGTCTCAGTAACTCCAAATCCTTTGTCCTCTCTATCACAGTATATTTTGAGTTTACACTACAATATGATTTCAATCTCTTTTCACTATACTTTCAGATTCCTTTAAGACTTTAATTCCCCTTTAAAAAATAGAAGTTTTTAGTGTCAGTTTTAACGTTAATTTTTTCAATTTTGCTTCTCTCTTCAAACTGTAGCTCTGTAAATAAAAACATAAAGTCAATTTTCTCCAAGTTCAGAGCATTTTCTCTTCTTTCTATCCAGTTATGTCTAAGTTCCGTTATGTTAAATTATCAGCACTATCTCTGACTGTCTATTAAAGGGATCTGTTTAGCCAGGATATTCAATAGAGTCAATGTTTATCCTTGTAATCTATAATTATTAGTGAATTTCCTCTCTCCCATCTCCAGGATGCCATCTGGAATTGCTCTTTGTTCTTTGCCCTGAAGCAAGATATCTACTGCTGACCTGTTTTCTCCTTTCTGAAACTCCTATTTCTCCAAGACAACTCTGGTTGATAGGAAATGAACTACACATGCACACAGAGGAAAGGTGTGTATACGCACACGTGCGCGCGCACACACACACTCCACAAGTGATTTTATCAGAAATAAAAGCAGCGCTTTTAATAAAGTGTGATTTATTTAAAGAGGCACACTCTCATTCTTATTCTAATCTACTGCTTTCCTTTTCTTAAATCAGCAGTTCTTCTAAACTCTGAGGAAAGTATCTAATTTTTGTGCTTCATCAAGGATGATAGAAATTCATACAGAAACAGACATAATTCTTTTGTGAACTGTTTGTGTGACTCAAAATGGAATATTTTCATCAAACCTTCAGGAATTGGAATACTTGTGGATACTCCTAGCTAATTTATGTTTGGTTTCTGTTGTTTAGTTATGAACTTCTAGGCAATAGACATGGCTTCAATGATTGTGGCTGAACTGAATTAGTCTATATAACTAGTTGGAAGATACTGAACATTTTGTATTACTTTGTTTTTGTTTTTTCTTGATTTTTTGCTTACTGATCAAGGAACTGGCCAGGCATTCACTCAACTAATACTTTTCATTGCATAATGTTCTCATTTGTCATCAGGAATATGTGTTAATATTATCAATGAAGCTTTCAAAATTGTAAATTCCCTGCGTCAAGCCTTAAAGTTTATGATATAATGGGTGGAGTGGAAACACAGGTGAAGTGGGATGTGCTCCTGTGAATAAGGGTAGATATGGACTATTAATCACACGTTGAAGCACTTAAATACAGTAGGGGATGTGCCCTAATGATATGAAGGACAGGGAACGCTTTTGAAGAAAAGCAATGTTTTAGCACTGTTCTAAAGAGAAGGGCATTCACCCAGGAAGAGAGAAGAGAACGAACATTCCAGACAGAGGGAGCAGCATAAGAAAAGATCCAGAAAGGAGAAGTAGCTTCCAATATTTGAGAAATTTAAGTAAAAATTATTGGTGGGAGCGGATGACAAGAGATAAGATCATGTAGGATCTTATAAACCATGTTAAGTATTTAGATTTTATTCTTATCACACAGGTCAGATAAAATATGTAAACATGTAAAATATGAATCTCATAACCAAGTAAGCCTCATATTCCTCACAAGCTATAATGCTTTTGGCAAGTCATGTAAACTCTCTAATCCTCAATTTTCTAATCTCCTGAATAGGACTAATTAAACCAACCTCCTGTGTAGTTAGAAGAGAAAATGCTATTACAAATAAAAAGTATCTATTTCAGTACGTTTTAATAGCAGAAAACCATTCTCAGTCAGGTTTCAGGTCTTCTCACTTGAGCCAGCAGCACTCAGGCTGTAGCCACCAGGCTGCTTAAAGCCCTAGCTCAGGGAGGGGCAGAGTGAGGACCCAGCAGCAGTGGGTGCACGGAGGGCTGCAGGGAAGAGACAGAAGGAGGAGCACCCCTTACCCAACAACGGCATCCATGCTTACTTAGATATTTAGAGACAGATGATGCAGCCTTGTTAACTCATTTTAGGATCTGGGTTTTGGGGTTGGTTCTTTGTGACTCTTGATCTTTCTTCCACGGTTATAAATTGGTGGTGATACAACTCCAAGCAAAGTACAGCACTGGGCAAAAGCTCTTCATGGAAGCTTCATAAGGGGAAGAAAGAAGCAACATAGAGAGAAAAATAGACTTCCACAGACATACCTTCATGTACCATTACTTAGTGAGCTTAGCTTATACTTTCATAAGATAATTGCGATGACATGAATGGTTTATACTAAGCATGAATATTAGGAATGGGTGAAGCACCTTCCTTCCTTTTATATCCTCCTACTCATCTGATAGCTGAACAAAACTGGGCTTCTGTGAACAAGGAAGAGAATGAACAATGGATGCTAGTCAACAAATAATACTATTTGAAATGGATTAGAACATCTTAGAACATGAGGAAAGAAAGGAGAGTTAGATATGTGAGACGATCGGCCAGAAGCAGTGAGCCAGGGGGTTCAACGATCAGAAACTAATATCCAGAATAGACAAGGAACACGAACAACTCAACAGCAAATAATAATAATAATCCCATTCAAAAGTGGGCAAAGGTTCTAAATAGACATTTCTCAAAAGAGGATGTACAAATGACCAACATGGTTAGTTTAAAAATATTTACTGTCACTAATCATTAGGGAAATGCAAATCTAATCTATATTGGGATATCATCTTACCCCAGTTACAATAGCTATTAGAAAAATTACGAAAAAATAAAAGATGCTGGCAAGGATGGGGAGGAAGGGGATCACTCATACACCACTGGTAGGAGTGTAAAGTAGTGCAGCCATTATGAAAAATAGTATGGAAGTGTCTTTTTTTCTTTTCTTTCTTTTTTCTTTTTCTTTTTTTTTTGTTTCTGATGCAGAGTCTCGCTCTGTTGCCCAGGCTGGAGTGCAGTGGCACGATCTCAGCTCACTGAAGCCTCCACACCCCCACCCCCAACGCGGGTTCAAGTGATTCTCATGCCTCAGACTCCCAAGTAACCAAGACTACAGGCATGCACCACCAAGCTCAGCTAATCTTTTGTATTTTTAGTAGAGATGGGGTATCAGCATGTGGGCCAAGCTGGTTTCGAACTCCTTGCCTCCAGTGATCTGCCCACCTTGGCCTCCGAAATTGCTGGGATTACAGGCAGTGTGAGCCACCGCACCCCGCAGGAAGTTTCTTTAAAAAGAAGTAAAATTAGAATTATCCTATGATCCAGCAATCCCACTACTGAGTGTTGATGCAAGCAAAATAAAATCAATATATCAAAGGGATATTGCACCCCCATGTTTACTGCGGCACTATTCACAATAGTCAAGATATGGAACCAATCTAAGTGCCCACCAAAGGATGAATGGATAAGGAAAATGTGGTACATATGTACACTGGAATACTATTTGGCCATAAAAAATGAATAAAATCCTATCATTTACAGCAACATGGATGCAAATGGAGGTCATTATGTTAAGTGAAATAAGACAGGCACAGAAAGACAACACATTCTCACTCATATGTGGGAGCTTAAAAGGTGGATCTCATGGGGGTACAGGAGATAGAGAGTAGAAAAGTGGTTAGCGGAGGCTGGGAAGTGTGTGATGCGGGGGAGTGGGGATGAACAGAGGCGGGGTAATGGGTGCAAACATACTATTAGATAAACGAAAGAAGTTAGAACTTAAACATCAGAATGTTTAATAGCACCGTAGGATGAGTACAGTTAACAACAATCTGTTGTATATTTCAAAATAGCTAGAAGAGAGAATGTAAAATGTACAAACACATAGAAATGATAAACGCTAGAAATGATGGATATCCTAAATAACCTGACTTAATCATTACACATTGTATTCATTTAACAAACTATCACATGTATATTGCAAATATGTACAAACATGATGTATCTTTTTTTATTATTATTTTAAGAAACCAAGTCTAAGCAAATGCAGGGCCAGAATGATCCTATTCCAGGCAGATGGGAAAGAGACTGCAAACATCTGGGGAAATCCAGAGCAAAGAGACCAAGAAGGTCACACAGACCTAAGCTTTATAGAAAATATCTCTAACCACATAGCAGGAAAATGAAATAGGGCTATACAACCAACTTCCAAACAGACCCCAAATACCAGTGAGGATTGTAGGTTGGTCACTACCTTTTGGCTTGATGACTGCTTGGCAGACAATAGGGGTCTTGGCTACAAGCTTTCCTCTCTGCAACCTAAGGCTAGCATCTGAAAAGTGCTATGCACCTTGCCAACGTCCAATGAACATTCAACCACACTGCGAGTGTCTTTAAATAGAAACAACTTTTATCCAGAAGGGGAGACGTTAAAAAGAAAGAAAGAAAGAAAAAGACACAAACAAAAAAAATGCTACAACCTCATCACTGAGAACAAGTAATAAAAGTGTTAAGATCTCTGTTGATAAAAGATAGCAGCAAGGCAGATGACTTAAAAATGCCCTCTGCTTTAGTAACTGTTCACATACCTTTTTTCTCCTAGATGAGTCACCCTCCTTGATTTCCTTAGTTACAAGAAATAAGAAAACAGGTGCACAATTCTTGAGGAAAGATTGGTGTTCCGATCTACTGAACAAAGTTACAGCAGCAACAATAACAACGGGAATGGGGGAAGAAAGCCTCACTCTGTTGTCTTTCTGGAGGTGCGTGTATGTGTGTTGTGTCGTGCACTTGTGTGTGTGTGATTGAAACATAACATTGAGTGCCTACCTTGTATCAGTCCCCAGCCAGACATATTACATATATTATTTCAAATCCTCTTCAAAATCCTGTGAGCTCATCATCATTATCCCTTCTTTATAGATCAGAAAACACATTCAAAGGGGTTAAGAACTTTTCATCAAGTCCCATTCAAATCTGAGAGCCAGTGGCACAGTGAACACCAGATCCACCTGAGGCTACAGTGTGGTTCCTTCCACCACATCACAGCAGTGCGGGGCAACAGCTTGGGGTCTACCGCGGTGAACTCTGTGGTTGTCTGAGAAATGAAGTCAGGGCAGGCTGAGGTTCCAGCAGGCAGTGGAACCGGTGAGAATGCTCTTGGGCTGAAGAGCCACCCTTTTCAGTTCTGCGTTCCCCTCTGTCCTCCACAGAAAAGCCAAAATTCCATCATGGATCAGGGTAACACTGTGTTATTTACATGACAAACGATTTCAGCAAAGAATTTGACCTTGACCTCCTGCCCTTTCCCTGCTTTCACTCTGTGTGGACTCCAATGACCATCCTTTAAGGAAATTACAGTGAATCAAAGCCAGATTGATGTCAACATAACCAAGTACCTAAGCAATCTAAGAAAAGATTCTCTATGAGATCCATCTGGCAAAATTAAGATTTATTGAGTAATGGTACAAAACTATTTTGATTCACAATACCAATTATATAAACATATTGGTACATAGTAATCATATATATATATACAGCAATCATATATATACAGTAATCATATATATATATATACATATTTTTTAAATTGAAACACTATCTGACCAAAGAGTTAGGTTACTTTGGACACTTAGGTTGTTAAATGATATCAGAAAATGAATATATATATATATATATACACACATATACACACATGCACACACACACAGACATGAATATATATATATATATATCCATATTTCTATCCCTTTGGTCAACTGATGTGATTGCTTCAGAACAGAACAAGCGTCCTCTGTAGGATTGCTTTTCAAATAATTCCTTTCTTAGACATTAATCCATTAACTTCGTTTGCCTAATCACTTGCCACCTGGTCAGAATTCAGCTCCTCCAACTCTGAGGGTGTTCTGTCCAGAACTACAGCAGGAGAGAAGGATTTCAGTCTATCACATACAAATTGATTCATGTTAAACACTGTTTGCATTTGATCCTTCAGGATATGCGAGACTACATTAGTCAACTCAAGTAATAGAAAGTAGAGACCTGCTAGTCTTTTCCTAGCCTTGAGAATACACATTCTATGTTGCTATAGAAGGGAGAACACATTCCTATTCTAATTTATTTCTATTCTCATCTTTGGAAGATATGTTAATTCCTTGTAGTTCTCAGGGGTGATATAATCCAAACCAGAATTAACTGACTATCTTATTTCAAAAAGTGCTATTGTTAAATGGCAACCATGCAGTTTTATTGTGTGATTCATAAGAAATCAGGTTGCACAGGCATGCTGGCTTGGGAGCATCAGCCTGCTGCATCAATGCTCTGATTTGAGAGGTGGAAGTGCTGGTGCTTTCTTCCTGTACCTCTTTGAAGATCAGCTGTAGGAGTTGCGAGCAAAGTCTATGGTCTGGAGGGTTTCCATTGTAATCCACTGGCTAACCAGACAAACCAGTGCACATCCCTGGGCCTTCCAATGTTGTAAGATCTGGTCTTGCCTGTGAGAGGACAGCCAGTGGCCCACCTCTTGAACTTCCCTACCTCCCGCTGGTCCAATATAGATGCTGACTGTTGAACTGTGGAAGGAACGAACTGTGTATAGAGAGATGTTTGCAGATGCCCAATCGTCAAATCATCTTTATTTGCAGGGCAGTCGTGTATATTGGACAGAGCTTGGGCTTTGGAATCACCTGGATAGATAGAAGCTAGAATCCCAATGGTTAGTACCTTGTTCAGGGACCTCAGGGCACTCAGCCTCTCTGAACCATCCTTTATTCATCTGTGGGGATGACTGTCAGCTGTTTGATGACGATTTTAAGAAGGCAATTCCAGCGTGCTTTCCCAAATTACTAGATCATAAAATTCACCTGGAAAGTCTGCCCTCATTCAAGAGATCTAGAACGTTCCCCAGAAAATTTTATTTTTTGAAAGCAAGTTTGGGAACCGTAGATAACTGTTAATATGAAACATTAAACACATTTTTTAAAGTGTATCCTTTTTCACAGTACATTTAAAAATTATTAGCCTTCAAAGATTAACAAAATCTAAAATGCCAAAGTTTTTTTGATACAGTTATCCGTGAAGGCTTTTTAAAATCCCTGAATGGAAGCAGTGTTGTTAATTCTCATGTGACCATTCTAATATCCAAGCAAATCTCATTCTGCTGAAAATCTTCCTTGACTGTTTTTAACATGATGAACAGACTTCCTACAATCCTACTCAGTACGAGCACTGCATTTTTATTTACCTAAGTAATTTCTTTGATTCTTCTAAAACTAAACTCACAGGAGTTGTTTTTTAAAATCACAAATCTGAAAAATGTCACACTTCAATTTGACTTACTCCTAAGCATATATATATACACTTTTGATTATCAAATATCTCCCAAGAAGGACTGATGACATTTGAAGCGTATTTACCCACCAAAATAAATAAATAAATAAAGTGAAAGTATTAGTATGAGTGTGATCAATATTCTTCCCAACTAGAGATTCCCAGAGTTTAACTCGAGTTAAATCTAAAGATCACAGGGTTTTTTTTTTTTTTTTTTTTTTTTTTGTAAAAATCTTAGCTTTTCCTTCCAATGAATTCACATGGTTTTTGCCTTATGAATTTCCAATACTTCATCCCCTGCCCCAGCAGGCAGTAAAGTCCAACCTTTTCATTCAGGGTTAAGGTTGCCCTGAGCCCTCCTGAACTTTCTAGCCCTGGCTCTTGTATCATGCACATCCAGCCAGATGTGTGGGGGGCACCCTGAGCTAACTGACCTCCATGCTCTTTTACGCCAATTCTCTCCACCTTAAATGACCTTCTTCACTTTCGATCATCAAAATGTGAAGACTTGCACAAAGTCACTGCCAAGGCATTTCTGATTTTTCGACTGTGGCCAGTGCTGCTTGGTCCACAGTTAGTTACATTCACAGGCACGTTACTGTGACATTCCCTCTGTACTTCCCACATGAGAAATGCTGTCCTCAGGTTTGTGTTCAATTTACTGGGTGAAAAGCTCACCGGCATAGAAGCTCCCTGCGACTGTGTGACTCCCTGTCTCCACGGCCAGCGCCTAACACTGCTTTAAGCCTCAAGTGTTGTACAACTTTTGTTGGTGTGGACTAAAATCACTAATAAAAATGATATTGAAATGATTGAGCTTGTTCAACTAATCAGAGAACAGCTCGGTCAATTGGCTTTTCCATTGGCCAGAATTAGTCTCAGCTGCTGTGTGAATTGTTATTCTTAAATGTAAATGTATGGGCTTCTGGCTCTTCATTCTGTCCTGGTTCTTATGACAGAATCGTCTCTTTATTCTGCTTCCATTCCCTCAACTACAGCTTTAATACATTGATAAATCCTTTGCAGGGTGTTTTGTCTGTAGCTCGTAGCCCTGGAGTCACAGGAAAAATTCTAGGAATCATCACCAGGTGGCGCCAGAGCCACATTACAAAGCTCCTCTGAGGCCTCCTCCCAAGAACGGGGTGTGTTTGTCCCCCAGCACCAGGTGGGTTTGCGTTCTCCCTAGATCTTCCATCCAGGATAGTCCGGGAATTGATCTTGATGCTATCTGTTCCTCATTAAAGCAGACCTGCTCAACTTCAGCAGGCAGAAGGAGGATTGTCTTTCACCAGCTGCAGGAGCCTGTTCCCACTACAGTGAGATCATAATTTCGGTTTTTTCAAGCCAAGAAGTATTTATTGAAAGCCAGCTATGTGTTTCGTTCTATTATCGCTTGATTTAAAATCTAGCATTTTGTGGCTTAAAAGAATTTAGAGTTCTTCTATCTATCACTATCTCCACCTGTATTTAATAGGGGAGATACTGAGGCTTAGAGAGGAAAGGGTACCTGACTAATGCGATTCACAGAGTTTGTAGCAGCAACTATATTTAAGACCAGAATTCCCAGCTACAAACCACCTCCTTCATGCTCAGTGGCACTCCAAGGTCACTGGATTATAAGCATCTCGAGCATACAGATGTAGTCCCATTCTTCAAGTCTTGACATAGCAAAATGCCTTTTTAGGTGCTCTAAGAGATGTGCGATTGTTTGATGAGTACTCTGACTGTATTTTTTTATTCTGATTTAAAAGGGTGATTATTTGACTCAGATATGCAAACGTTTTCTTTGCTTGGGAATATTATGACTTTTAAATTCAGTCCAATATTTTTGGAAAAATTTGAGAAAATGAAACTTCCAAGAATTGAATAACAATCTATTGGAATTCATATTTAAGGGTTCATTTGTGTCTTTAGCAAGTTACAGGTATGCTGATATCAGAAGTGTTCATAGGAGGTTTAATTCTTACAACACTGAAATTGTTTTTAATGACATGCTAAAGCATAGGTACTGTGAAGACTCACTCATGTTTTCACAAGCTATGTAGGAAGTGCCTTTTACATGGCAGGTACTGTTCCAGCTCCGGGGGTTCACCAGAGAACAGAAAAGCTAGAGGCCCCAGAATTCACAAACTTATATGTTGATGGCAGCAGACCTACAATAAACCCAAAAAAAAAAAAAAAAAAAAAGGGAAAAAGAAAAAACCACCACCAACAAAAAAACAAATAAACAAACAAACAAAAAACAGGTAAAATATCATAGTATTTGGGAAAGTGATCGGGGCTGTGGAGGAGGAACAGAGGCAGGAAGGAGGACAAGAAGTACTTAAAGGAAAAGGCTGCACGGCTATAAAGGATATGTGCAGGAAGGGCATTCTAGATAGAAGGAACAGCCAGTGCAAAATACCGGAGACAGGAATATGCCTGATATGTTGGAGAAGGGCAAGGAAGCCAATACTTCTGGAAGGGTGTGAGCAAAAAAAGAAAATGCCAGCAGTAAAGAGAAGGCCCGAGATTATTATAGCAGTTGTTTGTTTTGGTTTGGTTTTGGTGTTGTTGGGTTTTTTATTGTTTGTTTGGGGTTTTTGTTTTTGTTGTTATTGTTTGTTTGGTTTGGTTTGGTTTTGCATAGCCAAATAAGAGAGACACTGACCTCAGTCTCTGCAAGGTCCAACTCTTATGAAATAATGCATGGGTTTCCTTTTGCCAATGTAGGAAGTACATAAAATGTCCAAGCTGCTAATCGAGCTTCAGGACTTGGTAACAGAGGAAAACTGTCATCTCAGAACAAGTAAGGATTGATTAATATCAAAATAATTTCCATCTCAGACTGGAAATTCTACCTATCTATTGGAGCTGACAAGCAAGATTGATCACCTAAACTGAGTTAATCATAACAAATGAAAATGTTGAGGCACCTATAATTAATTACTACCCAAATGAGATTCCCATTTTTGCTAGAGATAACCTCTGAATATATCAGGTCATCCATCTTCCAGTTTCTTCTATTAGAGTCATAATTTCATTTTCCTGCTGGTTCCTCTCGGAACCCACCACGTGACTACGAAGGCAATGTGTGTTTTTTTCCCTTCCGTTTTTAATATAATTATATGCAAGAAATATGCAACTAAAGAAAATGTTCAGTTCTAGGAAAATGAAGGTCATTCTCTACTTAAAAACTGGATGGACATTCTTTACTTAAAAACTGAAGAAATGACTTTGAAATTCATGATTTCTCTTGCACATTCTATATTTCTGATCTTTCTCCCATATACTGAATTGGATGTTTTTGTTATCATTATTATTATTCATATCTTACATGTGAGATATGGTGGTCAAAGTGTTTTAAAAGCTTCTCAGTCCTCTTCACCCCCATCAAACTGCAATTTGTTTTTAACTTGCTTAATGTCGCAGTGTCCAGCTTGGTCTCATTCACTATTTTAAACCCAGAAATAAGTTCTGTGCTAGTCATATAATGGCAAAATAAATGTTTGTTGGTTTGAACTGACTTGATTTCCTTGGAAATCAATTATGGGGAGTTCTGCAATAGCATCCTAACTTTACCACCGACTCTGTGTCCCTAAGCAATTTCTCTGGTTCTGTTTCCACATGTGTTTGATAGAAATTTCAACCTTGTACATAACTTCATTTTCTTAGGTGCTGGCCTTCATAACAATCCAGCAGAAGAAGAATCATTGCTGCCATTTTTACAGATGAAATATAGAGTTTTCTGGGGGCATATATTGCAATAACTAGAGGTTCTGCAGTTTAAACTCCCCCATACGCCTTTGCGTTTATTCACACAAATAGAATCAAATTGAGATTTCCAATATTCTTGAATAAATTGTTGCACCTTGCTTAGAAAAAAATCTGTACTTGAATGTTACCTCCCTGAACCCAACCCTTCCTGGACATTTTCTTGATTCATTAAGGACTTGGATTACATAGACACTCAACATTTAATTGCATTGCTATCAAACATGTATCTAGCAAAATAATATATAAGGTTATTTAGGTTTCTAACTATGTAATTATACTGTTCTACGTATGTAGAGTTTATAAAACCCTTCACATGTTACAGTAGCTGAGTTTATCAAAGCTCTGGAATTGATAGCTGCTTTCCATATATGGGAACTTGATCAAGTTCTTTTGCTGCCTTCCTCATGCATTTCTTAAGAGCTTTAAAAGATCAATATTTGTGTTTTATAGCACAATAGCAATAAGAAGTAAGTGCTCATCAAACGTTAGTGTAGTTTTCAATATCATCATGTTTGTCATCACTCTATTTTTTCTTCCTAAGAGCCTGGTGGAGTCTTCAGAGCAGATCTGGTTCTCCTACTTGTATAGACAAAAGAAACTGAGGCTCAGAAGAGACACGTGGCTGAGTTTAACAGGACTGCAACAAGAATTTTGCCTTTCTACTTTCTGGTCTTTCCTTCGCCATTATGCTTCAGCATATCCATGTTAGTAAATTCTCCCAGTTGGGAAAAAGCTTGGCAGCAATGAAAGTTAATGTGATGAATCATTTAGATGGACAGATTGGAAAAATGTTGTTCCTTTTGCATGTTATGTTCTTGCCAGAAATCAAGTAGGTGGAGTTTTTGAAGAGTAATTGGTTAGATAAGCATGGTGGTTTTAAATAATCAAATGTGGAGACGTACCAGTTGTGTTTAATTTTTAACAAAATCAAACAATTCAGGCATGATGTTGAACTCATTGAGCTTGGCTCACTACTACATGTCTCTCACCAAAAGCAATGACTATAAAGAGTTATAAATACCATGACCCTATATCATAAAGCATAAATTATTCCAGGAAGTTTTCCATTTAAGTCACCTTCTCAAAATATTAGGAGAAAACTACCAATATTCAGTTCAAACACCAGAGGCATAAGGAAAAAAATTAAATGTTGAAATAGCAAGTAAGTGGTAATATCCTCACTATATGCACAATTGCATCTGCTCAGGAGTTAGTCTTTCTTTAGCTCCTGTCTACAACTCACACCAGTCTCCATAAAAGAAATGAGGTCTCACCGATATCTTCCAGCTAATGAGACAAAAATCCTGGTGATCTGTGCAAGAAAATAAAACTAAGATAAACTAGTATCTGCTACTGATAAATATTGAACAGATGTGGTCCAAATCCCTCTGCCAGCTGGAGGAAGGAAAAAAGTTCTATTTTACAGCTTGGATATAATTATTGGCCACATTTCTCAAAGCAAAGACAGTGACATTGGCTCACTCCCCAGGAGAATTTTCTTCTGATCTTGGCACTAAGAGTTGCTTTTCTTTAACAGATTGCAGCAATATACCCTTCGCTTGACCCAGTTTATTCATTCAAAAGATACCTGGAGCCAAAACCATGTATGAGAAATAGAAAAGGAAGAGGCATGCACAAGTTGTGTTTACATGCCCACTAAAGGATTACAGCGAAACACATATATTCTAGTCACCACTGAATGTACCTGTCTGTGTGTCAACAGTAGACCAGCTTCGTCTGGCAGATGACCATGACCCAGCTGATTCACTCTGGAGTTAGAGGAAGTTTTCCCAGACCCTGAAAGTCACCTTTTTAGACAACTTCACAAACAGCCACCCTTGTTCCCAGTATCATGCCCTTGTCACTGCTAAACAGATCCTTCGCAAGGAATTTTCCTGAACATCACCACTGAGGCTCCTTCCAGTAATGACTCTGATCCATCATTGGGATTGCTGAGCAGTTGTTTCATAACAGGAGCAAGGTTGCTTTGACCGTGTTTCTTGACCTGGCCATTTGGATCCCAAGGATGTTTTGGTCCAAGAATAAATCCCAGAGCTTAGGTAGGTGACATCCCACAGCTATATTCATTTCCTACTTCTATTCTTTCCCTGTGCAATCCTTTTCCTAGCACTGTAACTGACAGAATTTTTCTAAAACATTAATGTGATCATACTATGTCTCTGCTGAAAAGCCATCAATCACTATCTACCTATTACCAACAAAAACATGACATTCTGATCCCACTTGACCTGCTCTTTCTCATCTCCAACTCTTCTCCTTATGTAATTTCTCACCTGGTGACCAACCACACCCTGCATGTACTATACATTCATTTATGCTTTTTCACTAGCCCAAGGCCCCCAGAATTAGTTTCAAGTATCATTTTTTCCCAATACAGAGCATCAGTCAAGACCTGTATTAAGTCTGAAGCATCTCAGAAGCATTTATTGACAAACCAGTCCTCTATTCTCTGCCTGCAAATACACAGCACGTACATTCTGTCCCAAACATTTGTAGGCCATCATTGTCTTTTGCCTGGCCTTTCTCTACTAATTAATATATATTTTATTCATGTGTACATATTTATCTCACCGATATTTAGGAGCAGAGCCTATGTTTTATTTTAGTTATACAGGTTGTTGGGTGATATGGCTATGAACCCGATATGCTATAGATTATAAGGGCAGGTGGAACCTGTCACACTTCCTCTTCCTCCATCACTGGGTGTCTGTCTCAAAGGTCACCAAAGAAGAGAGGAAAACTTGTCAGATGGGGAAGGACTTGTCAAGAGCATGCACACAGATTTACTCTTCAGCCAGAAGCTCCAATTCCTAGATGATCCGAATCCAACTCAGAGTGCCTGCACCTGTTTCCTGCCACACAGCTAGAGCTGGTCAATCTGATTTAAGTAAGACAAGACTTAGACGAGACAAGGGAAGACAAGACTTAGATAAGAATAAGCAGTTGAGTAGACAGATATTTCCCCCATGAAGTCTGCCTTGTTCAGGAACAAGTTTAATCAGTTACTGACTTAGAGTAAGAATGTGAATATGATAATTTTATTAAAAGTTTTTATAAATAATTTCGTTGTAATTTAAGCATCGATGAAAATGTGTTATATATGGTCATGCACTTGCTTTGTTTTCTTTTTGTTTATTCTGTCGACATTTACAAAGCCCTTACACTGTGCATGAAGACACATGGGATGGAACACTATCCCTGCTGTTGAGGAATCCCCTATAACCATTTGTAACAGAACAGCTGAAGCTCAGTATGGTCAAGCAACTGGCCGCTGGCCAGAACCTGATCGTCACGGACTTCAGTTAAGGTCCTCTCATTCCCATCACAGTCTCTTTCCACTCCTTATGCTGTTTCATGGCCCATGTTCAGGGAGTGACTCTGCTCTGCCTGGATTTCGGAAATCTGGTATGGATGGCTGGTGAGCTTAGAATAAAGATGCAACATGAGGAGGTACGCCCTGTTTCCCATATGACTTCCAGGAGACCAGGAGAGCAGTCTTCCCGAGTCAGGCTGGAGCACTGTGGCTAAAGCAGCTTCCCAGGGAGAGCAGGGACGTTCCTGGTCTCAGAGAATATCTGAACCCCATCACCCCCACCAGTTTACGTTTCAAAATGCTTCTTTCCACTGGCACGCAGTGCTCAGTAAGACCTCACAGTTTCCCTGGGCTGTGGTCCAATTTGATTACCTCCTTTTTCCATGCTTGGAAGCTGCTATGCAATAATCTTTTTAACCTCTGCAAAGCCAGGAAAAATGTGACAGCAAAAGCAATGTTAGTACTTGAGGACATTTTCTCCTTTTAGATTTTGAGGATTTATTTCATGTTTATAAAAAAAGCACAAAACTCTGTCACTTTCTGTTGGTGTTATCCTGGTCATCTCAGAGCTCACATTAACTCCTTTCCTACCCCCAGCAGAAACTAGAGAATTCTGAGGAAAACACCCTTTCACTTCATGGAAACCTCTCAGCCACTCTTTCCAGCGTTGCTTTTCCTTCCATCCTAACCATCTTGTTTTGATCTTAAATATCTTCAGAATCTGACTTTTGAAATTTATTTTTATATCCCTTTCCAGCCACTTTTGATTAATAGGGTAAGCAACATGATTTTCTTTTTTCTTTTCTTTCTATTTTTTTTAAAAAAGCTCCAGCTGTGGCTGGAGTGCAGTGGTAAGATCTCCACTTGCCAGGTTCAAGCAATTCTCTCGCCTCAGCCTCCCAAATAGCTGGGATTACAGTCACCCACCGCTGCGCCTGGCTAATTTATTTTTCTTTGTATTTTTAGTAGAGACAGGTTTTACTGTGTTGGAGCCAGGTTGCGCTCAAACTCCTGACTTCATGATCTGCCCACTTCAGCCTCCCAAAGTGCTGCAATTACAGGTGTGGGCCACCTCACCCAGCCAATTTTAATTTTAAAAAATTCTTGTAATAGTTCTCAAATGCCCTGTGTCCTGCAATCTTCAGCCTTTGCGTGAATTTCTTCACCACCATGACAGGCAAGGCCCCAAAGCTTCCCAGATGAATTTGACCCAGTATGTTCCTTTCTAAGAGGAGAGGTTAGACAGGCACAGAAGAGAATAATGAGCTGTGTCAGACTAAAAGACTTACTGAAAAGTTCTAATTATTTTTCTTCAACAGACTAAGTATTTTAGTTTGTTTTTTGACAGAAGTGGTAGAGGTCGCCTAGGTGTTCTACAAACACATTTCCTCTTGTTCCTAAAGCCACTACGAGATATTTCCCAGCCTCCCTTGAAATTACATATGACCACATGTGACTTATCTAACCAATGAAAATGTAGATAAAAGTAATGTGGACAACCTGTAGGCCTGAGTTATAAAAGCTTCCTACAAACAGACCCCCAGTCTCTCTCCTTTGCCCACAGGCTGATTCATAGGACTTTATTATTCTGGAGAATGGTAGAAAACATAAATCACAGATACCTAGGTAAGTCTCTAGTTTACTATTAGAAAGCCGTCACTTACTGGACTTCAGCTGGCTGAAAAATAAACTGATCGTGTTAAGCTACTGAGGTTTGGGGGAGTTTTTGTTTCAGCAATATATGTTACCCTCAACTATTATACAGATAGACACCTTGGCCTTGGCTTAGTAATTGGTTTGTGGGTGGCAAGTGTGTGTGTGTGTATGTGTGTGTATGTACACACACACACACAATCTTCTGGCCAAACATGTATATACACTTATATATTTATTTATATGTATAAAGGCTGCCTTAGATATATATGTATGTCTGAAAAGTAGTTGAAAAAAGTCACAGAGACTGACTGTCAAATTCTATTGACTTTATTTGGCACAGTATTACCAAAAAAAGAGGAGTTCAGGCAAGCGTTGCCTGACTTTCAAGTAGATATCCAAGACAACTGGGCAAAATCCAAAGGTCCAGAGTCCTACAGTGTTGGAAATGCAGGCTGCGACCAGACTCCAAATAGCTACATGTAAGATTGGAAGAGATTTTTAGTGACTGGAGTCCAGTATGTCTTTGCAGTAGAACTAAATAACTCCAATCTGAGGCAGCCTTTAATGCACACAATGACCTTACCAACTCTCATTTCAGGTAGCATCGAGGCAGCCACCATTAAGTTTGGGAGAAGAAGAGAAGGGGTTGAAAAGCAAAGAAATGAGAATTATGTCCAAGAAAGGACTTTGTGGTTATAAGGACATAGAACTGCCATGAAGAAAATTTGGAACAGAAGTTGATATAGTTTGAATATTTGTCCCCACCCAAATCTTATGTTGAATTATAATCCCCAGTGCTGGAGGTGGGGCCTGGTGGGAGGCATTTGGATCATGGGGGTGGATATATAATATATATGTATATATATATATCTCATATATAGTATATTGAATATTTGCTCAGTAATCATTTTTGTTATTGTTTCATTTTTACAGAGCATGGGGAACTAGTGACACTGATATTTCCAAAGAAACCAGTCTCAGCTAAATTTGGGAGAATCATGTATAAAGGAAATTGAGAATCAACGTTATGTGGGAAATATATTTGCCATCAGTAAAAGAGAAAAATAATTATAATCAGAAATAAGTTGTTATTGGAATAACACATGTAGGCCAACTTCTTATCACTGTTTTCAGGGAGTAAAGGAAGCTTCTGTTTCCTTGGTTATACAAAGTTAAGGAAACACACACACATGCACACACACACACATTCTGGTGACCAATATGTCCTTCTTGTTGGAAGTCTTCAGAATTTAGATCATGAATGGTGCCCACTTGTAAAAACTCAAGAGTATCATATGGCAGTGGCTTAGTACTCGGAATTTTCCATTGGAGTTAGTTATTATCTAAGCATTATCAGAGTTGTGTGAAATACTTTGTCTACAATTAACTCTTTAGTCATTCCTGAAATGTACAGTGGTATAATATTCATGTCGTTGAAATTAGAAAGATCACTATGATGATGACAATGACTATTACAATGAATATAATGACAACTGTGATCACTTCAACTGTAACTACAACTATTGTTACTATAATTACTAATGCTAGTATAATATTGATAATAATGATAAGGTTTATGTTATTAATAATGATAACAGTCGGGTATTGTGCTATTCCTTGCACAATCATTAACTTATACAGTCCTCACAAAGCGTTTGTAAACAATACTATGACTTTTGTTGTAAGGAAGACTATAAACTCCATAAAAATAGAGACGTTACTATTGGCGTATCTCTAGTGTCTAGATAGTAATTGATTTAAAATATGCCCTAAATGAATATTTTCTTTTCATTTCTTACTGGAAAATTGTTATTATTATTTCGAGGCAGAGTCTTGCTCTGTTGCCAAGCTGGAGTGCAATGGCTTGATCTCCGCTCCCTGCAACCTCCACCTCCCAGGTTCAAGTGATTCTCCTGCCTCAGCTGCCACAGTAACTGGGACTACAGGCATATGCTACCACACCTAGCTAAATTTTGTATGTTTAGTAGAGACAGGGGGTTTCACCACGTTGGCCAGGATGGTCTCAATCTCTTGACCGCATGATCCGTCCACCGTGGCCTCCCAAGGAAAACTACATTTTATTAATAATAAAAGAATTTGGGAAGAGGAAAATGAAGATGGGCTAAAAAGAGGCAGAGGAGGAGTAGCAGGAGGAAGTAGAGAAGGGAAAAGAGTAGAAGGGGGAAGAAGCAGGCTCATATTTGAGCTTTTGTCATTTCCCATGTAATGTGCCAAGATTCACACATTCTCTCATTTTATCCTCACAACTACCAGATGTGGTACGGATGTCTTATTAACTCCATTTTCTTTCTTAAAAAGCTGGTTCTTAAAGACTTTGACTAAATTGCTGAGGATCACACAGTTTTGAATGTTCTTCTGATTTAGCTACGTGGGCGCAAAGATTAAAAGCACTCTTTGGTTGTAGTAAAAACTTCTGATCTTTCAGAGAAGTTAGTTTGGCTAAATTTCCTCTGAATTTCCCTCTCTAAAACTTTCTTATTTCAAATTTTCATATACGTTAGTGATTTAAGTTGTTTTACATATTTCTTGGAAAAATCAAGACTATCTATTATGAATAAGTAAATTCATAAAAATAAATCAATTGATAATCTAAGACCACATATTATAAACAAATAATGAAAGAATCCAATAATAATCTGTGGGTTCTACATCAAATGTAGAAGGTGAGTTTTACTGCTTTGATTTTTTTCTGAATATGTATCTTCAGGGACTTATTTCTCAGTAAGTTTAAGTATAAAACCCAGAATATCAAGCTCCCTTGCAAAGAAAATGCTGATAATTTCCAGAGAAGTCTAGCTATACTCTGAATCCACCTGACTGCCCAGCCATCAACCAGTCTTCTGCTGAAGCACTTCTTGCAAACTGCTATGCAAACCATCACCATTTTTGTTAAATGCAATGTTTATTTCACATGTGGTTTTGAACCTGTATTTCTCTCAGCTCTGAGGTACATCCTGAGACTCACATGTGTTCTACTTAATTCTACTGCATGGCAAGAGGTCAACATTATTTTTGGTTCTTCCTCTCTAAGTCTTAAAACAACCACACTTCAATCTAGGCTAGAGTTTTGGGCTGCATTCTATTTTGAGACATACACTGTCAATAAAAGCTTTTAAGAGTAACTAGTAATTATGTATCACATATAGTTGCAAAACTTAATTTGTTTGAGCAAAAATACCTAATTTTCTCTTTTTTATACTATTTCTCTTTATGTAATATAATTGTTATAATTACATTTCTACCATACACATACAATGATTTTAATTACACAAAAAGTCATATATTTTCATAATAAATATAATTAAACATTCAGTGTAGAAGTATATGATGAAATATTATGTTTTATAAATCAGAGACCATAAGATCTTTATGTGTTAATGTTTTGTGATTCCTGAAAGCCTGAAATAGTTGAGCTAATATATATCTACAATAAGTAATTCCCAATGCGTTTGTATAGAACAAAATCATTTTGCTCTTTAAAGTCATTTCACTTTTAATGACTTTATCGGACAGTTTGTCTGATGAAGAATAATAAGCAGTCATATAACTAAAAAGGTCAATTCTGCACCTAAAATTTCCTTAGCATGTTTAGGACAATGAAGATACATGGTATCTTTGCTGTGTATGCATGTGTGTGACTTTGTCATTGTTTTGCTGTTGTACTCATCAATTTCTCTCATCAAATATTTACATGGCCCAAATCTGATATGGCTTGTAGGCTCACATTATCAGGCTGGTATTAGGAACTGGGTCTCCCTCTACATTTTGTTATGATGGCTGTATCCCAGTCATACTGTTCTGTCTAACATTTCACCAATAAGCCTGAACTACCTCAGTGTCTTTGTTAAAAGTTTATTTTTTATTCCCAAGGATCAGTTTAAATATTGTGCCTCCCAGTGAGCTTTTTTGGATATTTCTAATCATAAACAACCTGTCCACTTTTGGTAACTCTATGACAATATGTTTATGTGTATCTACTTATGACATTCTCTTCACTAACCTGTTAGTGTAATAAATTCTAACTAAGATAGTGGGAAAAAGGGCATATATCTTCTTTCCAAATCTGTGCTAGTCACCAGAAGAGGTGACTAGCACAGATTTGGGAGGCCAAAGAAAGCATAAAGAATAATTTATGTCCAAACTAACAAAGGAAGAACGAGAAGAAGTTAGTTGGGTATCAAAGGCATGCGCAAGATAGTACCCAAGCAAATGGGATAGCCTTAGGAAGACACAGAGGCATGAAAATGTTACGTAGCTGACTGTGTGAATCCTCCATCAATATCCCCTGAGTTCTTACAATTTCCATGGCCTGAAATACTTTTTCAAGCATCTCAGCCTGTATCTTTCTCCCTGGAGACTATCTCTGGTTGCTGGAATCTGTTCTGCCTATGAGCAAATGGCTGGAAATACCAATAAACTAAACTCCCTCCCAGGATTTAGTGTATGGATATCCTGGCTCTCTTGCCTCTGAGACTGGACAACTCAAATGCATGTGTTCTACACTGGACCCCAGAGCTCCACAGTTAGGTTAAGTCTTCAAAACCAACAGTGGTAACATGTTCACTAATCCATCCATTACTGACTGCTTTCCTTCTTTGTCTCATTTTCCTATTACCGTACCGACATCAACTCCCAATTAAAATTTATGTGTGATGGTCTGAATGTTTTTGTCTCCCAAAATTTATAAACTGAAACCTCAATCCCCAAGGTCATGGTATTAGAAGGTGAAGATTTGGGGAAATAACCAGTCGCCTTAAGTGAGATTAATGCCCTTATAAAAGAGGCTTCAGATAGCTCCCTTGTCCATTCTGTCTACCATGTAGGGACACAGTGAGAAGTTGCTGGGTTTTTTTACCATAAAATGGGCCATCACCAGACAACAAATCTGCTGGTATATTGCTGTTGGACTTCCCAGCTTCCAGAACTGTGACAAGTAAAGTTCCGTTGTTTATAAGCTAAACAGTTCATGGTAATTTGTTTTAAGAAACCAGATGGACCAAGATAACATGCAAGTAAATCTTTGTCTCAAGGTCTGCTTTTGGATAAACTCAGACTGAGACACCATGCCATAACTGATGAACTAGAAGAAGTTCAGAGTGGTTGAAACATGGAAAAAATAGAATAAAAATGAGCAGAATTCACATAGAAAGGTAACAACCAATGTGTGCAAGAGCTCTGAATAGAGTACATGTTATGTAATTGATCTGAAAGGCATTTGGATACCATTAAATGGTTTACTAAAAAAGGGGTATACTTAAACAGTACATTTGTGTTTAGAAAAAGCATTACTCTGGCCAGAGAAAAAGGGATTTGTGTGGGGACAGCAGGGGCAAAACCAAAGGAATGGTGATAACCCTGGAGGTTTTAAAACTGTCCAAGGTTCGAATTAATAATAATAGCCTGAACTTTGATAGTGGAAAAGTAAATGGGGGAATGAGGTGTTTTGATAGAGATTTAGATAAGGTACATTCAAACGACCCTAAGAAAACTGAGAGACTTGACCAAATGTAAAGAGCAAGACATGGACATCTACTGTGCTTACAGCATGGTGACCATAGTTAACAATATCGTATTGTACATACGTGGGTAGATCCTAAGTGTTCTCATCATCAAAAGGTAACTGTTCGAGGTTCTGGATATGCTAATTAGCTACATTGTGGTGATTACTTCATGATGTATACATATATCAAAACATCACGTTGTACACCTTAAATAGGTACACTTTTTATTTGTCAATTAAACCTCAACAAAGATAAGGAAAAAAAAAAAAAACAAGAAAGAGGGTTAAATCAAATACAGTTTCTTGGGACCTGGTTTGGGGAACTGGATGGAAGGTGACAGCAGCATTTTTTGAAGCATGAAACAAAAGAGGAGAAGCAGGCTACTCAAAACTTTAACCAAACTGAAGAAAATGCTTTGTTTGAGACATAATGAATATGAGGTCCTAACTGGATTTGTAAATAGATAGATTAGAAATAAATAGATATATACAGGCCTTCCTCAGAATTGTGGGTTTGGGCCCAGACCACTATATAGAGTGATGATTGCAATCAAGCAAGTAACAGAAATTTCGGTTTTGTTTCCCAGTATATATAGAATTTATGTTTATGCTATACTGTACTCCTCTGTGTGCAATACCATTATGTCTGAAAATAATTCACATATCTTAATTTAAAACTACTTGATTGCTAAAAAAAAAAAAATGCCTCCAAGCATCTGAGTTTTCAGATGGTAATCTTGTTGCTGATGGAGAGTGTTGCCTTGATGTTAATGGCTGTTGACTTATTAGGGTGAAGGTTGTTGAAGGTCAGGGCGGCTTTAGCAAATGCTTAAAATAAAACAGTGAAGTTTGCTGCATCAATTGACTCTTCTTTTCATGAAAGATTTCTGTGTAGTATGCAATTTTGTCTAACAGTATTGTATCCAGGGTAAAATTTCTTTCAAAAGTGGAATAAATATTCTCTAAACCTGCCATTGCTATGCCCACTAAGTTTATGTAATATTCTAAATCCCTTTTTGTCATTTCATAATTTTCACAGCATCTTCGCCAGGAGTAGATTTTACCTCAAGGAACCGCTTTCTTTGCTCACCTATAAAAAGAAACTCCTTCATCTATTTATGTTTCCTCAGGAAATTGCAGCAATTCAGTGAAATCTTCAGGCTCCACTTCAAATTCTAGTTTTCTTGCTATTTATACATCTGCAGTGACTTCCTCCAGTGAAAACTTGAACACCTCAAAGTTGTCCATGAGGTTTGAAATAAACTTCTTCCAAACTCCTGTTAATACTGATATTTTGACCCCCGTCATCTCCATTAATCACAAACGTTCCTAATGGCTTCTAGAATGGCGATTCCTTTCCGGAAGGCTTTCAATGTACTTTTCCCATATTCATCACAGAAAACACTATCTATTGGAGCTAAAGCTGAATGAATGTATTTCCTAAATAATAAGACTTGAAAGTTGAAATGTCTTGTTAATCTATGGGCTGCGGAATGGATGTTGTGTTAGCAGGCATGAAAACAATATTCATCTCCTTGTGCATCCCCATCAGAGTTCTTGGGTGACTAGGTGCTTTGTAAATGAGCAGGAATATTTTTAAAGTATTTTTTACTAGTAGGTCTCAACAGTGGTCTTAAAATATTGAGCAAATCATGTTGTAAACAAACGTGCTGTCATCCAGGCTTTGTTGTTCCATTTATAGAGCACAGGCAGAGGAGATTTAGCATAATTCTTAAGGGCCCTAGAATTTTTTGAATGGTAAATGAGTACTGGCTTCAACTTAAAGTCATCAGCTACGTTAGCTCCTAACAAGAGAGTCAGCCTGTCCTTGGGGGCTCTGAAGCCAGTCATTGATGCTGCCTCACTAGCTATGAAAGTCCTAGATGGCATCTTTATCCAACAGAAGGCTGTTTCATCTACACTGACAATTTGTTTTTTAGTGTGGCCACCTTCATCAATGATCTTAGCTAGATCTTCTGGATAACTTGCTGCAGCTTCTACATTAGCACTTGCTGCTTCACCTTGCACTCTTATGAAGATGATTTCTTTCCTTAAATGTCATGAACCAACTTCTGCTAGCTTCCAACTTTTCTTCTGCAGCTGCCTCACCTCTCTCAGCCTTCATGGAATTGAAAATAATTAGGGTCTTGCTGTGGATTAGGCTTTGACTTAAGAGAATATTGTGGCTGCTTTGATCTTCCATCCAGACCACTAAAACGTTTGCCCTATCAGCAATAAGGCTGTTTGGCTTTCTTTTCATTTGTGTAGTAGATAACACTTTTCTTTTCCTTCAAAAACTTTTCCTATGCATTCACAACTTGGCCAGTGGTTTGGCACAAGAGGCCTAGCTTTTGACTTATTTCAGCATTTAACATGCCTACCTTACTAAGCTTAATCACTTCTAGCTTTTGATTTAAAGTGAGAGATTTTTGGCTTTTCCTTTCGCTTAAACATTTAAAAGCCATTGCAGGGTTATTCATTGGCCTAATATCAATATTGTTGTGTCTCAGGGAATAGGGAGGCCAGAGGAGGGGGAGAGATGGGAAATAGCTGGTAAATGGAGCAGTCAGAACATGTACAACGTTTATTAATTATATTTGATATCTTATATGTACATGCTTCATGGTGCCCAAAAACAATTATAATAGTAATATCAAAGATCAGTTATTACAGATCACAAGAGATATATTAATAACAATAAAGTCTGAAATACTGAGGGAATTATCAAAATGTACACAGAAGACATACAGTGAGCATATGCTCTTTGAAAAATGATTCCAATAGACTTACTCAACAGAGGGCTGCCACAAACCTTGAATCTGTAAAACACACAATATCTGTGAATTGCAATGAGGTCGAGTGAAAAAAAATGACACATACCTGTGTTTAATAAGATTTATGAGTCACAAGTCCAGGAATATAATGTGAGCTGGAGCTCTAGATTTAAGAATCATTTATTTACATGTTAATAGAAGCCATGAGAATCATTATTTCATTCAATGTGATCCTGCGAGCAGCAGTTCTCCTTTGAGTGTTTCTGCCCCCTAGAGGTTAATAAAATAATAATAAATGGAGGGTTTTCAGAATTTTTTTTTTAATTCCCCTTGTCACAATGATGAGGAGAAGACATTTGTATCCTCTGACCAATAACAAGTGTGACATTGCAACAAAGGGAAGAGAAACAAAAAACCAGGCTCATGAGTATCAAAAAGTTCCAGTTAGGAGGGAAAAGTTCAACATGGTGACTATAGTTAATTTATTGTATACTTGAGAACTGCTGAGAGTAGATTTTAAGTGTTCTCAACACAAAAAAAAATGATAAGTATGGGACGTAATGCATGTATATCAAGTTAATCAGGTTGAATTAGACATTCTACAAGGCATACATATTTCAAAACATGTTGTGCACCATAAATATATTCAATAATTTTTATTTGTCAATAAAAAAATAAATCATGGCCAGGTGCAGTGGTTTGTGGCTGTAATCCTGCACTTTTGGAGGCCAAAGCAAGAGGATCACTTGAGGCCAGGAGTTTGAGAGCAGGCTGGGCAACGTAGTGAGACCTCATCTCTACAAAAAATAAAAACATTAGCAGAACATGGTGGCATGTGCTTATATTCCTAGCCACTCACAGGCTGAGGAGGTAGAATGTCTTGAGCCCCAAGTCTAAGGCTGCAGCGAGCAATGAGCACAGCACTGCCCTCCAGCCTGGACAACAGAGAGAGCTTGTCTCTAAATAACAACAATAATAATTTTTAAGTAAAATAATGTTAGTTTATAAATTGTATCTATTTATGTAATAAATCATCACTGTGGTTATTAGCTTTATTCCTAAAGGTTACTTAAAAAAAAAAAAGTAAAATTCTGGCCAGGTGCGGTGGCTCACGCCTGTAATCCCGGCACTTTGGAAGGCTAAGGTGGGCGGATCATGAGGTCAAGAGATCAAGACCATCCTGGCTAACACCTTGAAACCCTGTCTCTACTAAAAATACAAAAAAAAAAATTAGCCAGGCATGGTGGTGGGCACTTGTAGTCCCAGCTACTCAGGAGGCTGAGGCAGGAGAAAGGCATGAACAAGGGACACAGAGCTTGCAGTGAGCCGAGATCGTGCCAGTGCACTCCAGCCTGGGTGACAGAGCGAGACTCCGTCTAAAAAAAAAAAAAAAAAAAAAAAAATTCTGTATTATTTTAGGGAGTTATGAATAACAACCTTACTTCTTTTTCTTTATACAGTACTAAAGATTATTATTAAAAAGCTAATTATTAAAATTCTGATTCTGATTGTTTTCTTGAAATAACAAATGTTCCTGAAATAATGCGAAAAGGAGAGAACTTTTGTATTTCACTTAGTGAACAGAGGTCAAACATCAAAGATGTCCTGCTAGGTAGTAATGTAAGTGAAATACGTATTTATAAGTATATAGCCTAGGACCTAATTCATTTTTTAGGTACAAATACAAAATGTGTTTTGTAAAATTATAATATACATTCGATTTTTTCAGAAATTAAACTATGTGTATTAGAAACAAATTTTTATTTAGTTATTACTGGATACTCATGAAGTTATTGACTATTTTGGAGTATCATATCACTCATGGAGATGCCGCTTATGACATTTAAGTTACCAATGTAATACACCTTCATCAATTTGAAATTTTAGCTCTTACAGCACAAATATGAGAGAGATTTAAAATTTCTTTTGATAGACTTACAAGGCACAATGATAAGGAATATACATAAAAAATTACTACAAAGATTTTCTTTTCTATCTGAATTTCCAATTGTGTTCAATTTCATTATGATACTCCCCATGGAGGTTTTATTCATGACTTCTTTGCAGACTCTTGTATTATATTTTCTTTTGTGCAAGCCATTATCGTCATCCCCTATTAAAGGATATTGTCTCCAAGTCTTTTCAAGTACTGGAAACTGAATTTTGAGATTAAAAAATGTGTTGTCTGTGATAACTTATTACTTTATTCTATGCCATATAATAGGAAATTACTCCAGCACTAAATATCAGATTTCTTCCTTTTATCTTATTAGACTATCTGCAATTTATATTGGTATGTTATTTCTACTAAAATTAAAGATAATTCCCTGTTTCAATATCATAGACAAATTAGTAGGGCTTGTATTTATTTATTTTAACATTGTTTTTAATCTAGTATCCAGCCATAGACCTAATTTTTTATTTCCTACACTGCTTGATCACAATATCTTCTCCTCATCTTAATTTTCTTAAATTTAAATATTTGCATTTTTGCCACATAAACTCTTTAACCTCCTTAATCCATTTCTCATGTGCCACCACTTTTATTTCAAAATCTTAACTGGTAAAACTGTATTTCTCTTGACTTTCCATGACTATTTTATAAAAAGAAAGTCACTTTCAAACAGTCTATTTTTAAACAGGCATTAACAGATGTAATTCGTCCTTAGTGGTGTAGATAGTTTGTAAAATTTTATTTTCTTGGTAATTTTCAGGAGGCCATACCCACCCGTTTGAATCTTTACTTTTTCAGGAGACTTGTTTTTGAGACAGCAAATAAAAATATTATCACAATGGAATTGATTTTTCTTGGTCACTGTTTCAAAGAGATAATTGTATTCTGTTGAATTAAATCTCATATTCCAAATGTCATTTCCTATAAAAGCTAATTTCTCTGCTCTCTTTAGGGCACTGTGGACACTGGGCATTTCCACTGTAAATATAGGAACAGCATGATTTCAGGGAGTCTTTCTGGTACAAAACCTTTTCCTGGTTTTTAAGAGTCAGAGAAATAAAAGGTAACTCTTAGCCCATGAAGAAGAGCAGCCACATGTAAGATGACACAAATGACAAAGTATCATCGACAGTTAAATTATCTATTGCTTATGAATTTTTCTGTTTCTGTTAATGATAGAGTTAGACTTTGTGTCCCCACCCAAATCTCATCTTGAATTATTTATTTATTTATTTATTTATTTGAGATGGAGTCTTGCTCTGTTGCCCAGGCTGGAGTGCAGTGGCCGGATCTCAGCTCACTGCAAGCTCCGCCTCCCGGGTTCACGCCATTCTCCTGCCTCAGCCTCCCGAGTAGCTGGGACTACAGGCGCCCGCCACCACGCCCGGCTAGTTTTTTGTATTTTTTAGTAGAGACGAGGTTTCACCGTGTTAGCCAGGAGGGTCTCGATCTCCTGACCTTGTGATCCGCCTGTCTCGGCCTCCCAAAGTGCTGGGATTACAGGCTTGAGCCACTGTGCCTGGCCCTCATCTTGAATTATAATCTTCATAATCTCCATAATCCCCACATATCATGGGAGAGACCAGGCACAGTAATTGAATGGTGGGAGTGGTTTCCCCCTTGCTGTTCCAGTGATATTTCTTCTCACAATATCTGATAGTTCTATAAGGGTCTCTTTCCTCTTCGCTCAGCACTTCTTCCTGTCGCCTTGTGAACAAGATGCCTTTCTTCCCCTTCACCTTCCACCATGATTGTAAGTTTCCTAGGGCTCCTCAGTCATGCTGAACTGTGAGTCAACTAAACCGCTTTCCTTTATAAATTATCCATTCTTGGGCAGTTCTCTATAGCAGTGTAAAATGAACTCATACAGTTACCCTCACTATAATTTAAGCCATACATGGACAGAAAATGAGTTTTGTTTCCGGTTGTATTCTCAGCACCTAGAACTGTGTCTGGTACATAAAAGGAACTCAGTAAACACGTGGTTGAATGAAAAATTATTTACCAGATTAATTAGGTAACATTAACGATATTGTGTGTGCCTTCTAACCTTTACAAGTTGAGAGAGTATAGCAAAAACATGCAAACCGAAAACCTAAGGAAATGGCAGGAACAGTAACTAATTTGAAGACTTACATTTCCTTGTATCTGATACTAACGAGCTGCATAACTAGCTAGAAATGATATAAATTATTTCTCCTTAAGAATTGGTTTTTCCATATAAAATAAAAGGATTAGAATGAATCAATATTTTAAAGTACATTATGGGAATACAGAATTATTTGAGTATTTAGTGAAATGTATGAACTATTTGTTCAGAGGGAAAGTACATCATATGCACAAAAATATGCAGCGTTTTTCAGGGGTCCTATGACCCCAGGTTATAAAAACAATATTTCCTTGAGCTTTAATATTTTAATAAATCTAGGATGCAAGAATTATCATCATGCTCCCCCACAATTAATTATTAGAGCTGTGAAAGACGGAATAGGCATAGGAACTCACGTGGAAATTTGCCAAAAGTCGAACAAACTCATTCTAAAAAAATCAATTCTTTCCACTATGCCATGCTTCTATTGCATGCACTTCCACACACACTGGATCTATATGGCATGATTAGAATGTCAGAGCAAAAACAATCTATCATGGCAATAGTATTTGCCTGTATATTCTTTTTCCTATTTTTATTTTTTAATTATGTGCAAAATATAGAAACATTGTATTAGTTACATAGTGAAGAAATTACTCCCAAGTTCAGTGGCTTAGAAAACAAACATGTATTATCTCATAGACTCTGCAAGTCAGAAATCCGGAAATGGTTTAGCTGGGTCCTCTGCTTTGGGTTCTTTTTCAAGCCTGCAATGAAGGATTCAACCAGGCCCACGGTCATCTCAAGGTTCAGTTGGGGTAGGATCTGCTTCCAAGCTCACCCCATGGCTGTTGGCAGGATTTGGTTCCTTCAGGACTATAAGCCTGAGGTACTCAATCCCTTGCTGGCTGGTGGACAGAAGCTTCCCTCAGTTCCTTGTCGTGTCATGTCATCTCTCCCGCAATCAGCACGTGGGAGAAGCCAGGGAGAACACCAGAAAACCATGATCTTTTATAACCTAACCATAAAAGTGGCACTTCATCACTTTGCCATACTCTGTTCATTAAAAGCAAGTTATTTTCCTCATCATGTTCAGTGTATACTTAAGAGTGTAAGCAGTAGAAGGTTGGGATTATTGAAAACTGTCTGTGAAGCTGCCCATCATAAATATACTCGCATTACATTGACGTTTTTTAATTCAAATTTTGTAATTACTCTCAAGAAAACCTTGATTGATGAATGCAGGTGGTATTTCAGAGAATGTGTTCATTTATTTCTTCAAAACCATTTAGTATTTGCCACACCTTGTGCCAGATACACAGAAGACAGTGGGTATCTCACTCTTTGCCCTCCCGCAGCTCAGTTTCTGTATCAGGAGACAAATGTTTAACAAGCCAATGAACAATGCTGTAATGAGGGACAACTGTGTGAGGAGAACCTTTCCATGTCAATGTATCCTCTTTGTGGTAACTTTGAAGTACGTGACTTGCTATTAGCCAGGCGTTAATTACATTTTTATGCTTAAAATTAGTTTTATTCATTCAACCAAACTACAGTCAGTAAAATGTATGGCCTATTTCTTCTGAGGAAAAAAACACATTGTATGCACAAAAATATACAGTGATTTTCAGGGGTCCTATGACCCCAGGTTATAAAAAAATATGTCCTTGAGCCTTAATATTTTAATAAATTTAATAAATCTACTCCCTTATAGTAACACAGAAAAAGGTACATGAGAACAGATTAGTAAAATTATAACACTGTGGTACAAGTCTGGCAAACACACACACACACACACACACACAAGGAATGGTCACATCCTTTCTCGAGATCGGTAAGGAAAGGATTTCATAGAGAAGATGGAGTCAGATTTGATTCTTGAAAGTTAATATCCCAGTTATATGACTGGATGTCTGTGTTTGGTGGTACCATTTAGCAAGGCAAGGAAGACATTAAAAGAAGCAGATTTAGAAGTAGTATGAAATATTATCTTAATATTGCATTGGTCAGAGTTTAATTGAAGAAAAAAAAGGATCCACACTATCTAGTTAAAACAAAGCAGGATTTAATAAAGATAATTAGGTTCTTGCAAAATTCCTAGAAGAAGCTGCCTGTAAACTGAGGTACCTGAGGACAACTTCAGAAGGGAGAAAGACAAATGCCCTTTTCTGTATATCTCTAGAAATGCCAGCTACCAAATTTGCACCATTTTCACATCTGTAATGGTCGTTTTAAAGAAGTCTGGGAAATACAGTCTTTTGTTCCTTTGATTCTGCTAAAAAGGAATGGAAACGTAGGAGTCATTCTCAGCATTAGTCTCTCTCTTTCTCTCTCTCTCTCTTTCATTTGTGTAAATTTGAGAAGTATAAGTACAGTTTTGTGGCATAGATATATTACATAGTCATGAAGTCTGGGCTTTAGCGTAACCATTATCCAAATAATGTGTGATCTACCCATTAAGTCATTCTTCTCATTTTAATTTTGAGTATGTTGTTTGCAGTGCCTGCGGGACTCCCTTGTGGAGATGCCTCACGAGCTTTGGAAACACAGGTCTAAATTCCAGGGACAACAGAGGAGTAAGAGATCTGTGGGTTGCTGAAACTCTGAAAATATATATCACCTGGAAAGAGTGTGCGAAGAAAGAATAAAGGCTCCTAATACCTATGGCTATTGTATGTTCATTTTAGAAAAAAACCAAGAACATTAGAAACTCAAAGTTGCCAAGTACCAATCAGAAATCTGTTTCAAGCTTTCTGTGATATTTGAATTTGATTGTCAACTTCTGGGCTAAACTAATGAGTAATTACATTGTACTAAACAGCTCCTCAATGTACCTACCACACTGCAGACAGCTCTGTGTGAAACTTCTGTTAGGTGGAGTCGAAATCATCCTCCTCATAACTTTCACTCTCTTTTTTATTCCTATACTTTGGAGTTTCTCAGAATATGTTTGTGTCCATTTCCTTCAAAGGTCTACCAGAAATTGAAGGGAGTTCCTAAGCCTCTGACTTGGATCACAAGCTTTTAGTTCCTTTGAATGCTCGGCAAAAATGATAGTGAGGAGACAGAGATCTTGGAGGAATCTGTTTCCGGGTACTCTGCGGGTTTCCAGTGCTCTGAAGAGAGGTATGAAGCCTGGGCACTGCCACTCTGTCTTCCCCACCTCCACCTCCTCATACCCACCCAGGGCATCTACGTCCCTCCAAGGTGGTGGACCAGGTGCCACCTCTGCTCGTCTCAGTGGGTCAGTCATGCCACAGACTGGTCTGTACATTTTCTTCCATGACCTTTCAGGAAAAAATATCTTGCCATTTTCTCACCTCAATTGTCTCTCCTGAAGTATGTCCTTTCCTGAACAACATCAGAGGGCTTAGAGAAAATCAGATGCCTATAAGTGAGTGGCCCCAGGGCCAGAGATGAATGAAAATACAAAGAAATAGATCTCAGGACCCCATGTTAAGGATATGATTTTTGGATTTTAAAGTATGGCTAGGAGAGTTCAAGCAAACCTATGTACCTGGTGCTAACAGTAGGCACAGCAAAAAAAAGGCAGCTATAAAGATCTAGAAAGCAGAGTGATATTAGGTCACATTTCATTAAAAGGAATTGTTTTGCAAAGGCAATTCTGTAGTACGGTAAAAGCCAACTATATTTTTAATCTACCATGCCCTGTAGGTATTATGCTACATCCTTCTCTTACTGGTTTTATTTAATACTTAACAAGAGAATAGTCATTATTTTCCCTTTAATGTAAACAAGAAAACTAAAACTCACACAAGTTAAGTAACATGTTGTAATAGTCTATTCTCACATTGCTATAAAGATACTACCTGAGACTGGGTAATTTATAAAGAAAGGAGATTGAATTGACTCACAGTTCGACGTGGCTGGGAGTCCTCAGGAAACTTACAATCATAGTGGAAGGTGAAAGGGAAGCAGGCACCTTCTTCACAAGCTGGCAGAAGAGAAAGAAAGAACAGAGGAAACTGCCACTTTTAAAACCATCAGAGTTCCTGAGAACTCCCTCATTATCACAAGAACAGCATGGGGAAAACTGACGCCATAATCCAATCACCTCCCACCAGGTCTCACCCTCAACACGTGGGGATTACAAATTGAGATGAGATTTAGGTGCGGACACAGAGTCAAACCATATCACAGTTACCTGTATTAACTAATTACTTAATTCTGACAGTGTTCTTGATGACATATCATTCTGAGAGCCAAGGTGAGGTGCTAGGCTCAGATCCCTTTTGGTCTGTCCTATTGCTCAGTGGATTAATATGACCAGGGTTAAGATCCAACATAAATTCTTAGGATGCTTTCATTTTGTATTGCTTTTGCTATATTTTCTTCAGGTCAGAGAAGAGTTTTGGCTTTTCCCTGACCCTGCATCTATCAATCTCTACCCAAAACGTAGAGATTGTAATAAGTGCCAGGTGATTAACTTGTTAAGACAATTAGGGTATTGTTTAGGAAATGTGGGTTGCATTCTCAATTCTTTAGAGATTGGCTACCTGCTTATTGATTTAAAGACTATTATCACTTCAAGAGATCTAGAGTCCAGCGATCTTGACCCAGTTCCTGTTAGCGATTTTCAATTTGCAGATGGGAAAACTGAGATCCAGAATGATGAAATGATGAGGTGCTTTGTCAAAGTCATTGAACAAATTAGTGAAAGAAAATAGGCCAGAATTTGGAACTACGGAACGTTATATCCAAATTTATCCGTCCACTTGAATTAGAGACTTTTGTTCCTTTCTGAGAAATGGGGTTATTCAAGGAGAAACATTACCCGTAGGTAAACATTTGGTCACATGGCCAGCAACTGGTTTACACTGACCATTAAGCAGTGATCTTAGAAACTTGAAACTGCTGTGTCTTAGAAACTTGAATTCCTAAAAGGGGGTTGCAGGACTTACTCATTTTCCTATATCACATTCTTTCATCATCTTTTTCCTGAATGGGATATTAGACCACTTGGAAAATTTTTACAAATGCATATTGTATCCATGTGTGCAATACAAGCCCTGCTTCAAATATGTATGTACATTGGCAACCTCTTCTGTTCCTTTCAGGAAGTTGAAAACAGATGTTTCAATTAAACTAGTAACTGTGCTTCTGTATTTGTGTCTGGAATTCAAAGAACTTCCATCCAGTGGATTAAAGTCGCATTCATATAATTTACCTAATAAAGTGGGAGAATAACATATTTGATAAATTTAGAAATATTTTGTCATTGGAAGGTATTTTTCATTGACCTAAAAAGGTATTTGAAAAGATATGTATGAACCAAGGACTGAAATTCCACTTTGCCCAATTATTATACTTTAACAAATATCATTAGGACCGCTATGGACTGAATATTTGTGTCTCTCTCCAGAAATTCATATGTTGAGACCTTCATCACGATGTGAGGATATTAGGAGGTGTGGTCTTTGGGAGATAATTAGTTCATGAAACTAGAATCATTGTGAATGGGATTAGTGCTCTTATAAGAAGATGCTGGAAAGTTAGCTATCCCTCTCTCTGTCATATAAGCACACACAGGATGGGTGTCCATAAACCAGAAATGGGGTACTCACCTGGACCCTAACAATGCTGGCACTTTGTCCTTAACCTTCTAGCTTCCAGAACTGTGAGAAATAAATTTGTGTTGTTTAAGATATCCCATTTATGGTATTTTTTAGAGCAGCCTGTGCTAAGACAAGGACTTATTGATATGCCATATCATATTGCTTGCTAATGCCTTCCAGGTAGCCTCCTTTGTCTACATAGGAAGATGCCAATCTTCTTAGACATCAATAAACAGTGCTTTGTATCTTGTAATCTTCAGGAACTATCATAGTAAATAATTTATTTTTATACTGGGTGTTCACTGAATACCTCTTTTTTCATTTCAGTGAGCATTGATTATCTATTATATTCCAGGCTCTTAGAAAGTAAAATTAAGTAAAAATTGGTTCCCGCCTTCAAAGAGTTCCTATTTTTATGAAGGGTACATACATGGACTCGGCAGTACACAATATAATAAATGTACATTCTACAGACTATCATTGATCATCTCTATGTATACCAGACTTTATGTTAGAGGTTAGAAATATAAATATTAATAGAATTCAGCCTTTGCCTGGGAGGAAGGAGGCACTCTCCAGGAGTGCACAGAGCTTCCTGTTTTCTCCCTCTTTCAGTCCAGTGAGAGAGCCATGATGGCCCAGCTTGATAAAGCAATTGAGGATAGCAAGTGTAACATACCAAGCATTCCACAAGCAGGTAAGTTACAGCACATATTGGAATTCAGGCCTCCTGATTCCCTCTTCATCAGCATTTGACATGGAAAGTGTGCTAAAAGATACAGGTTCACACCAGGCCTGGAGGGGCTGGAGGCTTAATGAAGGGGAGTGCAGGATATAGCTGTGGAAATCTGCTCTATCTTTATATTCTAATGTCTTCTCTTTCACTCTTCTGTTAGTGAGAGAGAGAGATCTGTAAAAAAAAATATATAGCTGTTACCCAGCTTCCTCACCCTAATGAGAACAGCAACCCACTCCTCCCCTGGGGGCTCAACTCAGTCTTTCTGCTTATTAGGTTGTCTTTCTGCTTATTAGGTTTGTTTTTACTAAAAAAAAACAAAGTGTGCCTGCAGCGTGTTTTCATCTCATAAAGACTGGTTGAACACCAGGAAAATTGGCATTCATTTTTCACCTGATGATTTTATTGGCCACTATGTTTTAGTCTAACATTGACACTTTGCTTGCTTCTGTTCTCTTCTCTTGACCTTGCCTCTTATTTGATCTGAAATAACCCAATTAAATTAGCTTGGCACTTGCTGTTCTGCAGTAAAGCATACTGAGGCTTTGCTGGTGATACTGGGATCTGTTATTTGTTTCAGTTGTTCACATTTAAGCCAGTTCTCTCTGTCTTCAAAATGTAAGAGAGGTCATTCCGTCATTCATTCATTCATTCTACAGACTTTGATTGATCATCTCTATTTATAACACACTTTATGTTGGAGGTTAGAGATACAGATATTAATAGAATTCATTCCATGCCTGGTAGGAACCAGAATGAATACGGTATAGAGTGATGAGTGCTTGAACAGAGGTGCACAGACTGTGCTATCAGGGCACAGAGAAGGTAGCAAGGAAAAGTACATGGAAAACCAGGTTTTATGGAAGAAAAGGAATCTGAGCTAATGTATTGAAGAATAACAAATGAATCAGATGATGGTGAGAAGATGGCTTTTTCAGGTCGAGAATGGGATGTGCAAAGGCACAGATGCATGAACGTGCCAGTGTATTCAGAGACTGATGTGGTGCGTGGTCACCTTGAGGTGAAGGGGGCATAGGGCGAGCAAAGTGAGAAGGGTCTGCTTGGGAAGGTGAGGAACAAATAAAAGAATCTGAAAGCAGACTGGGCAGATAGGTGGACCTTTACCCTGAAGGCCAGTGGATCAGATGCTAGAGTCCATGTGCTGATGTTAAGAGTTCATAAACTACCTGAAATGTCATATATTTTGCCTATATAGATAGATAGATATACACACACATATACAATTATGTTTTGGGAAGAGGGAGAAAGGAAGACAACCTACAAAACTGTGATGAACTATTCAAAGACTTTTTTATCCAAAATAATTTGAAGCCATTTCTGTAGGAAACAATGCACCATTGCAGATTGTTACGATGATGAGAAAATGATTAATTGAAGTGCTTGAGAAATTCTTAATATGCAATTAAATGATTTGCTCCCCATGTCTTTAATGTCAATAAATGCAATTGCTGTTTTCATAGTGTGCAGAAAAATACTTTTTGTGATCAGCTAGAAATGTTTAAAGATTTTTCACCAGCTATACAGACTCCTTCTTAACTCTTGGCAACTTTGTTTGCTTCCAAAATTGGTCATCTGGGAAGTTTTGAAATAGGTATTATTTGAAAACAAAGCACTCTATTGGAAAGTGCTTGCTGACTCTTGCCCATAGGCAGCGATGGCATTTCAGGCAAGGGTGTGTCGCAAGGTCTCTGGGTCTGTGAGCCTTGGCTCTGAATGAAACATTGAGTAGCTGACGCATCCACTGGCATTAGCCTCATCATTTCCATATTCATAGCTTCTACACAATTTTTAAATAAATGCCTGTATTTTCATCATGAGCAAAAATGCAGTCTGGAAGCCCCCTTGGGAGCTTATGCAAAAGGTTTAAACAGGATTTGAACCCTGAACCTTTTCCACGTCTACACTGCATGAATGATGTAAATTCTCCACAGTCTGGGGAAAGTGTGATGCACATTAGTAACAATTACCATTTTGGTCACGAAATAAACAATATACTTTTTCTGATAAATGAGTGAAGCAAAATATCCAACAGTCACTACTCTGTGAGACTTGATTTCAGAGAGAAAGCGATGGCTATCTACATTTCCAATGACACATTTAATAGAAAGAACAAAAAAGGAGACCTTATGACCTGGCAATCTTGGGATTTGACAGACACATTTCAGAGTCTTAGTTACAACCTAATGTAGTTAAATGAAATTGAGGTCTAGGTTTCATTATTGGATGTTAGAAGTTAAATTGCAGGTAAATAAATATACAAATTGGAATAAAAAGGACAGTGCCCCGGCAACTTAAGTTAGGCTTACTAAGTGCGAGTGCTTTTTTTCTAACTATGATCTTACTTAAATCCCAAAATAGCCCCATAAGGTTTTTATTATGTTGTACTTCCTTTCAAAGATTAAGAAAAAAAAAAGAAAAAGAAGACCCAGTAAGTGGCTTTCTCAATTTAGTCATTGATAAACTTGGATTCTGTGTGTTAGTTTGGTAAAGATTATTGTTACAGCAAAATTCCCCAAATTTCAATGACTTATCAAAATAGAAGTTAATTTCTTCCTCCTGGAGAGTCCAACATAGATGTACCTTGGTGGTCAGAGTCTTCACACTTCTTAATTCTGGGATTTGGTTCTTTGTAACTTGTAGCTGATCCATGCCCAAGTCTATGAAGTTCCCGACTTCTAGCCAGGGCATGGGGAGGTGGGGAAGGTTTACCCATTTTGCAACATTACAGTGCTGAAAACCGTCACATCAGCTTGCTTAGAAGCAGGAAGGGTTTGACAATATTGTTCCATTCTGGGCAAGCACTTCTCAGAAACAACTGCATACTATAGAACAGTAGTTGACAGTTTTGGTAGACAATTTGTTGTCGCTGTCAAAGTGTCTGTCCATAGTCCAGTTTATTATATAAAGTTAGTGGTATTCAATGCAATCAGATCCAAATCTGTTTTATAATAAATAGTTTAATACTTTCTTTGTTATCTGGAATTATAATGGATAAGTTGTATTTCCTACTTATATACAAGTTTTCAAAAAGTAAGTAGAATTTTTCATATAACATAAAAAAGTAAAGTAACAGGCAGTTAGGACACATAATAGATGTTTTAAGACATGAATACTGAAAAATAACCACCCTAAACGATAGTGTATTAGATATTTGTGCGTAAGTATAGAATCATTGTATATGTGATAGCAACAAACACAAACTAACTTCTGTTTTGTATTAGATATTCAAATTTCATTCACACAGATGCCTTTGTTTACATGATTTTCCAATAGAGTGAACAGCAAGTCTTAGTAAAGTTTCAAACAAAATACTTTACAATCTTCCCTCAGTACAGAAAAGAAGTATCTTCATATATTGCATATTAAAACCATGAAAACATTACTTTGTACTTATACATAAAATAAGGTTGGGTTTTTATTCCTAAATAATTATAAGTGTTTCTTTTTGTTGTTTGTTTGTTAGTTTTACCTACATGAATGGGCAAATGGTTGAGGGCAGGGGTATGTTTAGTAGTTTCACACTAATCATTACAGGACAATTGGCAGCCAAATCCTGTCTTTGGTCCATTAAATTAGAATAATGTCTTACCAATTATTGTGAACAACAGAGGGATCGTCCAAAATTTACAAAATGCTACCCAGAGAAGTCATATTGCTTTCTTGAGTTTAAATTTTTATATATATATAAATTTATATATATAATTTTTATATATATTATAAATATATATATATAGAGAGAGAGAATAGTTTTAGATTTACAGAAAAATCATACAAATAGTACCAAGAGTTCCCATAGACCCTCAACCAATTTCCCCCATTAGCGACATATCCTCATATAGTACCTGAGTCACAATTATGAGCTAAAAATGAACATATCATTATTCATTAAGTCCAAGTTTGTTCAGATTTCCTGATTTTTGATAACCTAGAAAGTTTTCAGTATTCGTCTGGTATTTTGTAAAATGTCCTTCCATTAGGATTTACCTGATATTTTCCTCATTATTAGACTTGCATTATGTGATTTGGGCAGGAAGACCATGAAGGCAAATTGTCCTTCTCATCACATCGTATGAACGATGCCTTCTATCACCATGACTGATCACTCTTGATGTTGACCTTGCTCACCTAGCTGAAATAGTGTTGGTCGGGATTCCTCACTAAGTTACTCTATTTTCTTTTTTCCGCACTGTACTGTTGGAAACGATGTCACTAAATACATTCCAGACTTAAGGAGCAGGGAGTTATGCTTTACCACCTTGAGGGAAGAGGATCAACATAAATTATTTGGGGCTTTTCTGCATGGAAAAATCTATCTCTTCTTTGTGATTTTAAAGTTTATTCCATCATTTATTTATACGTACTTATATGACTATATATCCATAAGTGCATACGGATATACATAAAGGTTTAAAAATGTTAAAATATAAAAGTTAAATATAAATAATAAAAATAAATACATTTGGGAATCAAAAAAGGGGAGACAATTTGATTTATAATTCAAACTATTTCGTTTTGTTTTTCAACTTGAGTTTTGGCCATTGTTGCTCTCTCAGTTAGTTTTTTGTTTGTTTTGTTTTATTTTGTTTTGTTTTGTGAGACAGAGTATTGCCCTGTCGCCCAGGCTGGAGTGCAGTGGGGCAATCTTGGCTCACTGCAACCTCTGCCTCCTGGGCTCAAGCACTTCTCCTGCCTCAGCCTCCCAAGTAGCTGGGATTGCAGGCATGCACCACCACACCCAGCTATTTTTTAAAAAAATTTTATTTTTAGTAGAAACAGGGTTTTGCTATATTGGCCAGGTTGTTCTCAAACTTCTGGCCTCAAGTGATCCGCCAGCCTCAGCCTCCCACAGTGCTGGGATTACAGACTTAAGCCATTGTGCCTGGCCTCAGTTGACTTTTATTTTATATATATAAGTATATATATATATATAAAATATATATGACTTTTATTTTATATATATAAGTATATATATATAATATATATATAAGTATATATATATCCACAATATTGTGGGCTCCTCTTCCCTATCACTTTTTTTTTTTTTTTTTCTGAGAACTCTCATACTTACTGATGCTACAAGATGCTCCAGGCTCATCCTGTATATTTTTGGACCAAGTCCTAGAATCAGCCATTTCTCCAAGGAGCCATAGTTTCTTTCACTGGAGAATCAAATCGAAAACCAAAATCTGTACGCTAGGTGTCCGCATTGCTACTGAGAGTCATGGCTTCTAAGTCCTCTTTCATGATAATACAAAAACATTAATGTGTGTATATTCACCCTTTGTGTATACACATATCTTTATTTTTATATGTAACCATTTATATTTATCTAAACAGGAGTTCTTACTGATGTTGGCAATTCTACTCCGTTACCACATAGATCAGTTGAACATTCTCCTCGTGCTTGTCTTAACCTCTCCCTGAAACAGTGAGAAACGTGGCTCACACTGCCTTCCATCCATTTACTTAATTATTCAATTCCAGCATAAATGTACACTGGTGTCAGAATTGTTAACCTGTACCCCCGTGGGAAGCAACTTTTCAGCTAGAATACAAAACTTTTATACATTGTTTTGCTTTTAGTCTTACAGATTTCTCTCACCCTCTTCAGTGAGGTTACTTTTAACTACAGTAAGGTTATTTTGTCAAAGTTTGCATTCTATCCTTAAATCCTTCATTTTCTTGTTTTTTAGTTGACATGCACTAAAGTCTGCTCTCTATGCTATACGTACAATATGTTTCTATACATGCATTGTGTTATTTATCTACTATTACCTTACTATACACAGCAGTTCACACTAGAAAAAAAAAAAAAAAAAAAAAAAAAAAAAAAGTCCTTTGCTTCACCTATCAACTCTTGAAAACTACTGGCCTTTTTATTGTTCCTATAGTTTTCCTTTCCATAATGTCATATGAATAGAATCATAAATTATGTAGTCCTTTCAGATTGGTTTCTTCACTTAGCAATGTGCATTTAAGATTCCTTTATACCTTCGTGTGACTTGATAGTTCATTCCTTTTTGTAACTTAATAGTATTCTGCTGTATAATTGAAGTATTTGTTTATCTATTCTCCTCCTGAAGGACACCTTTGTTGTTTTCAGTTTTTGATGATTATCAAAGAGCTGCTATAAACCGTCCTATGTAGGTTTTGTGTGTCAATGTAAGTTTTTCAATCAGTTGAGTAAATTCCTGGAAGTGAAATTGCTTTATTGTATGGTAAAACTATGTTTAGCTTCAGTGTGACAAGGACAAACTGTTTTCAAAGTGGCTGTGCCATTTAGCCTTCTCACTAGCAAGGAATTGCTTATAAAATCATAATAACAGTCCACATTCAGTATTCTCAATGGAGATATTAATGTACTTGGGCAGAGAAATTATTTTTAAATTTCAAGACTGTCTTGCACATTGCAAGAGGTTTAGCATTCCTGAGCTCCTAGTGCTAAATGCCAGTGGACCCTCAATCACTGTTACAGCCAAAAGCCCCTCATACCATTTAATGTTCTCAAAGAGAGGGGAGGGTACCACCATATGCTAAAATACATTGACCTCTATAAAGAGTTTATAATGAGCTTGAAAAGCTTATGTCATAATAAGAAAAATTAAAGATACAAAATTAGCTCTTCAATGTAAAATGGTGTCCGGGTTATACTAAAAGCTGAAATAAAATATGTTAACACATCAAAGAAAATCAGCTCTATATGTTGGACTGTGAGTAAATTGTTACCAGTAGAGTGAGGCATTGCTGAAAAGATGCCCAAAAATGTGGAGGCAACTTTAGAACTGGCTACTAGGCAGAGTTTGGAACAGTTTTGAGGGCTCGGAAGAAGATAGGAAAATGTGAGAAAGTTTCGAACCTCCCAGAGACTTGTTCAATGGCTTTGACAAAAGTGCTGATAGTGATTTGAAAAATAAGGTCCAGGCTGAGGTGGTCTCAGATGGAGATGGGGAACCCATTGAGAATTGGAACAAACGTGACTCTTGTTATGTTTTAGCCAAGAGACTGTGGCATTTTGTCCCTGCCCTAGAGACTTGTGAAACTTTGAGCTTGAGAGAAATGATTTAGGATATATGGTGGAAGAAATTTCTAAGCAGCAAAGCATTTAAGAGGTGACTTGGGTGCTGTTAAAGGCATTCAATTTTCAAAGGGAAACTGCGTAACAGTTCAGGAACTTTGCAGCCTGATGATGCAGTAGAAAAGAAAATCCCATTTTTTTGAGAGGAAATTCAAGCCAGTTGCAGAAATTTGCATAAGTAGCAAGGAGCCTAATGTTAATCCCAAGACCATGGGGGGTGGGGGGGTGGGAAATGTCTCCAGGCCATGTCAGAGAACTTCACAGCAGCCCCTCCCATACAGACTAGGAGGCCCTGGAGGAAAAAGTGATTATGTGAACCGGGCCCAGGGTCCCTGTGCTGTGTGCAGCCTAAGGACATGTACCCTGTGTCCCAGATACTGCAGCCACAGCTGAAAGGGGCCAACGTAGAACTTGGGCTGTGGCTTCAGAGGGTGGACCCCCAAGCCTTGGCAACTTCCACGTGGTGTTGAGCCTGCAGATGCATAAAAGTCAAGAATTGAGGTTTGGGAACCTCCGATGCCTGGATGCCCAGCAAAAGTTTGCTGCAGGGGTGGGGCCCTCATGGAGAACTTCTGCTAGGGCAGTGTGGAAGGGAAATGTGAGGTCAGAGCCCCCAGAGTCCCTACTGGGGAATTGCCTAATGGAACTGTGAGAAGTGGGCCACCATCCTCCAGACCCCAGAATGGTAGATCCACTGACAGCTTGCACCATGTGCCTGGAAAAGCCACAGACACTCAATGCCAGTCTGTGAAAGCAGCTGGGAGGGAGGGTGTACCCTGCAAAGCCACAGGGGCTGAGCTGCCTAAGACCATGGGAACCCACCTTTTGCATCAGCATGACCTGGATGTGAGACCTGGAGTCAAAGGAGATCATTCTGGAGCTTTAAAACGTGACTGCCCTGCTGGATTTCAGACATGCATGAGGCCTGTAACCCCTTTGTTTTGGCCAATTTCTCCCACTTGTAACAACTGTATTTACCCAGTACCAGTACCCCCATTGTATCTAGGAAGTAACTAGCTTGTTTTTGACTCACAGGCTCATAGGCAGAAGGGATTTGCCCTATCACAGATGAGGCTTTGAACTGCGGACTTTTGAGTTAATGCTGAAATGAGTTAAAATTTTGGGGAACTGTTGGAAAGGCATGATTGGTTTTGAAATGTGAGGACATGAGATTTGGAGGGGCTGGGGCATAATGACACGGTTTGGCTGTATCTCCACCAATATCTTGACTTGAATTGTATCTCCCAGAATTCCCATGTGTTGTGGGACCAAGGGGGAGGTAATTGAATCATGGGGGCCAGCCTTTCCCATGCTATTTTCATGATAGTGAATAAGTCTCACGATTGGTTTGTCTGGGGTTTCTGCTTTGCTTCTTCCTCATTTTCTCTTGCTGCCACCGTGTAAGAAGTGCCTTTCATGTCCCACCATGATTCTGAGGACTCCCTAACCATATGAGACTGTAAGTCTAATTAAACTTATTTTTCTTCCTGGTTTCCACTATGTCTTTATCAGCAGCATGAAAACAAATTAATACAATAACTATTTTTTTCCTTATTTACTCTCTTTTAATTTTTATTTTGTAATTAGTGTACAGTAAGTACTCTTTTAAGGGAACAACAGAGAATATTATTCAAAAATGATTCTATAGCAAAATAATTCAGTTTATTATATTGTGTGGCTTGTGAACAGCTCTTTCTGAGAGAAGGATGTTTATATGTTTTAGACATTCTTCCATTCTTTTTCTGAATCAAGGCCAATGTTCTCATATATTCTCTTTGATTGAAAATGGTGATAAGACAAAAACAAGAGACAGGGAAAATGGCAGAAAACAACCAGAAGGATTTTTCTCCCCCATGTTCTATGTGTGCTTCCAAATGGATTCTGCAAAGATAACAGATGATCTCAACTGACTGTACCTTTCCTTCTCCAATTGTTTTGGATCTCCAATTGCAATTTAAAACGCCAGAGCTTTCTGCTTAAGATATACATTTTCTTCACATTATATTTCAGAGAGGGGAAAAATGAGTAAAGTTAACAATACAAGGCATGTTGAGAGGAGAAGACTCTTTAAAACTGTTTTAACTTCTCATAAGACAGGTAATTTTAGCATAAGACATTTTGCCTGGCAACTGTTACCAGTGGATTTGAATGTTAAGGGAGATTTTGTAGAATATCATATCCTGGCTATTTTCCACTCACTGATGAAAACTAGTTGAAGACATTTACAAGAACAAAATGATGTCTGTAAGGACTGCTAAGAACATTTTCAGCTGAGTTTACGGGAAAAAATGTACTTTTGTGCCAGACAGATCTAGGTTATAAAACCTTCTCAACTTCTTTCTAGCTCTATGCCCTCAGACAAGCGAGTCAATTTCTCTGTGCCTCAATTTCCTTATCATACAATGAAGATTCTAATCGGTTATTGAAAAAATTAAATACATAAGATTTCTAACACCCTGGAAGACATTAATTTAACATATTAATATTTTCCAGGACCTGAAGTTAAGAGAAGGAATTAATTTAAGTCAGCATCAAATCAATGTTTGCTGCTCTTTTGCTCGCTGGCTTTTTAGAAATTGAGTATTTTCTTACTTTAAAAGAGGAAAATAAATTATATTGTAATCACCTTATATGTTTATCAGATATCTATTGCTTTATAACTAATCACCCTAAAAGTGGCTTATAACAAAAATCAGTATATTGTTTCTCATGATTCTGTGGGTTGGCTGAAACATTCTGCGCAACTTGCCTGGGCTTAACCATGCATCTGCATTGAGATAGAATTTCAGCTAGAGCAGAAATGTTGAAAATGGTCTCATTTACAGGTCTGGTGATTGGCTCTGTCTGTTGGCTGGGTCTCCTTGGTTCTCTCCAATGTGACTTCTCATCCTCCAGTAGACTAGACTGACCTTGTTTATATGATGGCAAAGTCATTCCAAGACACAAGTGCAGCAGCCACAAGGAATTCACACATCACTTTTACCCCCATTCTATTGCCAGAGTGAGTCGCAAGATAGCCCAGCTTCCAGAGGCAAGGAAATTGATGCCATCTCTTTATGGAATGAGCTACAAATACTGCAGCCACATTTTTTCAGTCTACCGCAACTCATTTCAGGACTTTTAATAATTAATTATCACAAATGCTTTGTGAGATGAACATTATTATTCACATTAATTAAATATTAGCTAGCAAATTTAGAATGAATTATAGTGTACAGTGGTTAAAGGTAAAGATTTTGTAATCAAATTGTCTTGATAAGAATTCAAGCTCCCTCTATTCCCACTCTTTAATGAATTGAGTGAGCTCAGGTGAGTCACTTGATTTATTAGTTTTCTATTTTTGTTCTAACAAATTACTAAAAACTTAGTAGCTTAAAATAGAACTTTTTTTTTTACTGTTCCGGAGGTCAGAAATCCAAACTCAGCTTCAGTGTTCTAAAACTGAGGTGCCGGCAGGACTTAGTTCCTTCAGGAGGCTCTAGCGGAGATTATTTTTCCTTGCTTTTTCCAACTTCTAGAGGCTGCCCACATTCCTTGGCTCATGTTCCCACATCGCTCTGACCTCTCTTTCATCACTACACACAGTCCAGACTCTGACCTTCCTGCCTCCTTCTTTATAAGGACTCTTGTGATTATATTTGGCCCAACTGGATAATCTAAAACAATCTACCCAACTCAATTTTCTTAAGTTAATTGTATCTGCAAAGTCCCCTTTGCTACGTAAAGTAACGTATTCAGAGGTTCAAGGGATTAGGGTGTGTACATTTGTGGATGGGGCAGCCCCCTTTTCAGCCTACAACCCGTGGACAAGTCCTTCTCCACAGCCTCAGTGTTCTCATCTGGTCATGGGAGTAATAATGGCTATATCATAGCTTTGTTATGAGGTTTCTCTGAGTTAAATGTAGGTGAGTATTTGACAATGCCTGACACCGAGGAAGCTCTCTATAAGCAACAGCTATTGATACTCTCATTATCATTACAGCTTCACCTGGCTTCCTAGATGGGAAGTAACCATCTAAACTCATATTCCTGGCTGCACATGAATTCTGAATAAATCACTCATTTTTAAATAATTGATAATTTTTATATATTTTGTCACTATTCATGCATAGTAAACATATCAAATTGCCAAGAAACAAGTGTCTTGTTAGAAATCTGGTTGAAAATTGTTCAAATATAGAAAAGGAGCTAAAAATGAACTTTTAATAAATATACCCCATGCACGGTGGCTCACGCCTGTAATCTCAGCACTTTGGGAGGCTGAGGATCACCTGAGGTTGGGAGTTCGAGACCAGCCTCACCAACATGGAGAATCCCCGTCTATACTACAAATACAAAATTAGTTGGGCGTGGTGGTGCATGCCTGTAATCCCAGCTACTCGGGAGTCTGAGGCAAGAGAATCACTTGAACCCAGGAGGTGGAGTTTGCGGTGAGCCGAGATCACACCATTGCACTCCAGCCTGGACAACAAGAGTGAAATTCCATCTCGAAAAAAAAAAAAAAAAATTTAAACTTAACAAAACATATCCTGAGTGCTTCTCAGGTGCCTCTGTACTGCTTACTTTCTCATACACTGTCTTATTTATTGCTCCCAAAGTCCCCTCTTATTGGTGACTTCATCATCAAAGTATGCATTATTATTTTCATCCTACAAATGAGAAAACCAGAACTCTGAATGCTTGAGGATACTCAGGTCCCAAAGCAATTCAAGTCAGTCTCACGATAACAACCCTGCTCTCATCCCATCCAACTGGGTTGTCATAAAAGGAATTTTTATTAAACAGCTTCCAGCATAAATTGCAGTTTATACTTTCACTTGCCTTGTTTATGTAAAGGGAAGTCATAAGAATATTCTTCCCTCAATTTCTCCAAATAAATAGGGAGGGAAAAATCTAGTGCAGTCAGGATGGCAATCTTACAAGCATGACCCTTGGTAGCCAAACCTGGAGACAGCCTGAAGAGACAGTCCTCTAAAAGCTCTGAAAATAGTTAGGCAAGTCTTAGAGTCAAACAAGGCACTCAGTCCACGCCAACTAATTGCATTTTAGAAAAGTGAGTATAAAGAAATGATTTATTAGTGAGCACAAGGAAGGTGGGGTATATGGAAACCTATTTTTCCCAGAGTGGGCGGTTACCAGCCTGAGTCGTCCTCACAAATGCAGACATCGAGCCCACTAGGTCAAGGTTCGGATACCAGTGTTGTTGATTACAGGATACTGTAGGGTTTAGAGGAAGGGAAAAGTAAACCCAGAGGCTACTTGGAGAGTGGCTGAGAATAATAAAGTGTAGGAACATCTTCGATATTACTTTGTTATTTGGAAAATGTTATCAGAAACCAAAGGACATGGGAATTCAGGAAAATTTCCTAGTATAGCTATATTAAGTTTTCATATAATTTAACTCACACAATGAAGCTGAGAGTTTATTAATCCCATTTTACAGATGATAAAGCTGAGTCTCTGGGATATTAGACTGTTGCAAAAGTAATTGCAGTTTTTGCCATTAAAAAAATAACAGACAAAAAACACAATTACTTTTGCACCAACCTAATAATTAACTTTGCTGAGATCAAAGGTGGTAAGTGACAGAACCAGAAACAGAGTCTAGGTATTCTTGCTCTGAATCCAACATAATTGCAGAAACTTCAGGTGTGTGTTTGCCTCCAAAATGTTCACCAGTCTTTCTTACCATTGTGGTATCTGTAGATAGAGTTCAAAGGTATGAGTAAACGGTGTTTATGAATGGCTTGCTAATGCAGGTGTGAGCAGAGTGAAGGGAACCAATGAGGCACAGCTACACCCTAGTTCCAGAGCCTGGAAACAGTGCGGAGCAGCTCCTGCTGGTAGGCCTGGAAGGGAGACAGGAGGAAGCAAAATTACAGAACCCTGGAGGGCTGGAGCCCTGAGGGAAGGGTGCCTCACAGAATCTGTGGGTGTTGGCAGAGATGTAGCTACTTTCAAGCCGTGGGCCTGAGGCGGACAGAGGTTGTGTGGATAAACCCTCAGACTTCTGTTTTCCCTCCCTCAGTGTCCCTCTAGGTTCTCTGATTGGCTGAAGCTACTCTAATGCAAGAGTTCAAAAAAATTGGTAATGTAGAATGTAAGTTGGTCTCCTGGGCCACAATGGAAAGGGGAAGACTGTAGCTGGAGGAGCGAATAGAGGATATGCAGCTCTGGTAATTCTCAGTACAATTCCCAGTGGTCCAATCTGCAGAATGAACCAAGTTCCATTTTGCCCAACTTCTGACAGTTCACATTTGGACTGTGAGCTCACCTACAGATAAATCGTACATGGATTGATGCAGTAACTGGATTTGTAGCTGCCAAATCTTACTTAAATGAGGATCTTTCCAGCACATGTGAAGACCACCCATCCCCTGAAAATGATAAGTGAATCAGTACTAGACGAAATCAATACTGAGCTGAATCAATACTAGACTGAATCAATACTGCGCTGAATCAACACTTTCCCAATTTTGAGGAAATCTTGGGAAATCTCTGAGAAGTATAGTAATAATTATTCTGAAGAATTGGAAAACTTTATAGCTCAATATGCTATGTGTGGAAGATACAACAGGATTAGAAGAGAGAGAAGACAACGTCCTTGCTGTCTCCGGAGGGCTTTAGCCGGGGTGTCCTACTGAGAGATGACAAACCTAAGGTTCTTCTCTTCCCAGACATTACTGGAGAACTAGCTATGTCATTAAGGCTTATGCAGAAAAGGCTGAAAGGAAAATATCTCAGATGTAGAAATGTGATTAAGAAAGAAGGCTGGTTAAAGAATAACACAGGGAAAATGAATGCAGTGAAATGGTTCACTCACAAGTTCTAGGAATTCAGAGTGCAACAGCAGTAATGTGATTTTTGTTAGATATTTCAGAAAGTGGTGTGAGTCCCTGAGGTCATACTGCAGTATTCAGGTTCTGTTTGGCCTCCTGCACGAAGCTTTCCTTGATTGGAAAAGCTGCATACTCTGCGGCATATCACATGTGTCCCATCTGTAGTTTATTTCATTTCCCCAGATTTGTTGTCATCCGCTGTCACTCATATAAGTCTACCTTCTTCATACCAACCTTTATAATCTTTCTACCTTGCTAACCTGGTCATGTCAAGGACCAGCTAATAAATGGCAAACCTGTACCTTGAGCCAAGGTATCCTGACTCTTAGTCCGGTGCGCCTATATTTATATACCTCTGAAGTCTTATTTGAGCTTCAAAAATAAGAGTCTGTGCTCTCAAGATTTTTTTGAAAATGTAGTTAATGTTGCCCCTAAGCCTTTATGAGAAATAGTAAAGTTCTTTGCAGATTGAATACCTAATAGCTCCATTTCATTTTATGCTTTCTCATGTACGGATGTATGTAACTGGAACGTGATTTGGGCTACTGAGATATTTTCTTAATGCTCTGTTTTGTGTTAGTTCTTTTTGTTTGTTTATTTGATAACTGTATTTTTGCACCTGAGATAAATCTGGCATTCTATTCAACTTCAATTTCAAAGAGAATCTGAGAATGTACTGGTGGAATGATATTTGAACACTAATATCTTAGAAATACAGAAATAAGTATCATACATTTTGTTACATTGTTTGTGTACAAATAATATAAAAATCAATGAATGAGAATTTCGTATTTGAATTGTATATGGATTGATGCAATAACTTGATTTAGACAATACTTTTTATGAATGAGGTAAAAACAATAAAAATATAGAATTGCTTATAGTGTTGTAATATATGTGGTCTAGATACTGTTTATATAACAACAATCCCAAGGTCTCCATGCAATTCAGGCAAAACATATTTGTCCAGATATTTTGCCATTCTGCAGTAGTAACTTTTCAATTTGACGAAACAGCCATTTACAGAAATGTAGAATCAGTTATTTGAATTTGTTTGTTAATTCAGACAAGATTGTTAATCTGGCAGCACAACTAAGTATCTAAAGTGAAGCAGATGATGTTCTAAGAAATTTACACTTTATGTAGGTCAGATCATGTGATATGATAATCGTCTGCAAATATCTGAAGATGTATCACCTGGAAAAGGGCTAGAAATATTCTCCTTGGCTGTAACTTTCAGGGATAGAGCTAAAAAACTGAAGTCAGAGGCCATCAGATTTTAGGTCCCTGCAAGCAAAAATTATCTAAAGAAATTGTTAAAAGCAGAATTAACTTCCTGTGGAAGTGGTGAGTTCTTTATCACAGGAGGTGTTAAAATAAAATGCAGATGTATCTCCTTCTATGATTTATACAATTTTAGTTTTGGAAGTAGAGATTGAGCTGCCTGAAAAAAAAAGGAGAAAATGTATTAATCACTGCTCATTTTCTTCAATGCTGTGTTCTAAATATATAATTAAACTCTTGTGTATTAACAAGCAAAGGGCTTTTCAGAAAAAAATTATCTCTGAACACAGAGGAAACCAATTCAACTGTACTCAGAGTGGGAAGGAAACAGACATGATGATCTCATTGTTGTATTTCTAGGAAAGATGAGTCATACAGTCTGCTCAAATTCAGGGTAGCTGGAGGGAAGCTGGACATCAATGATGCTTTCTTCCTTTTTAATAGGGACCAGAGTCTCAAGTTTCTTTTAAAATAAAAGGGAGGAAAGCACTTAGAAATGAGCTTAAATCAAGAAAATTTCAGAAGAATATTCTGGAAACTATAAATATAAATAAATCTGTTTCAACTTGAAATTAATTGAATGGGTGTGGGGTGTTGGTGGTGGGGGGTGGCGGTGGATGGGAAGGAGGGGTCATAGAAACCATCCGAACTCACAGGCTTTCCTGTTTCTAACTCTAGCTAGCCATCATCCCTGAGATCAATTTCAATTTCCCTTTGATTTGCTTGCAAGGACAAAGAACTAGTTCAGAGAAGTGAAGGGCTGGGAGGGAGAGGGAGAAGCCATCAGCAAAGGACACCAAAGCAGAGGCACATGCTTTTTTAGGAGAAACATTTTTTCATTTGGGTAGTAAAGTATGGAAGCCATGGCTCTCCGGAAGTTTCTTTCTTTCTAAATGTCTCCAAACTACACGCCATGGTTTTATTATTCTATAAACTAGCATTCACCAAAAGTCCGCTGTGGACCAGGCACTGTGAAACAGATTTATGGATGTGAAATTGACAAACTTCTTATATGGTATTCAGTTTCTAAATTTTGAGAGAATGCTTTTGTGCTGATAGCCTTGGCCATACCCTTTCTACAAAGTTGGGGGCACTTCCTACTACTAAGAGAAAGAAAAGGTGGGAATGCTGACCTTTTATAGATTGTGAGAAGATGTGAAAGTTACATTTTTCTCAATATTCCATTTGATCAAATAACAACTTGAAAATGTATTTTAGATTCTGCTTGCTATATTTGCTTGCCAAATTATCAGTCTTACGATAAAGAGTTAAAATTGGGGGGTAAAATTTTAATAATATTTAAAGACAGTATCCATATAACTTTCCACTGAAGTCTTAGTAAATATTAAGTAGATTTATAAATTCTTGGGGTTTTTAAAAGTATTGTAATGTAGGTCAATTCTTTTTTTCTTGAGTTAGTAAACTCAAACCTAGCAAGGAAAATGTCTTGTTCAAGTTTCCACCTAATTATTACTTGGATAACTGGGTAAAATATAGAAGTTATTGATACAGTAATATGTGTAAGGCATCGTAATTATATTATTTTACTCACTGTTTTACAATTAGTTTTATTTTTATCAGAATTATACTGCATATAATTGAAATTGTAGAACAGTTCAATAAAGAATGTTGAAAACAATTATTTTTAGTTCACGGAGATACCTAATTTTAACTCTCTTAATATATTACTTTTATAGCTTCTTCTATAGCTTCAAAATATGTTAATACTTCTACTCTTACATTTTCAATTCTGGTATTTTGGTTTAGGGCCATACTCTGATAGCTTCCTGAGATGAGACAAGTAACATTGTTCAGAAATTAGATTTCCGATAGTGTCTTTACTCTATACTCATACGTAACTGACAATTTGTCTGAATATCAAATTCCAGGGTGAAAATCAACTTTTTAAAATGTCAAATACATTTTTCACCTTATTTTAACTTCCAGTGTTATTGATGAGGAAGCAATGACGTTCTGATTTTTGTACCAATTTTTGAAGCCCACTTTTTTCTGCACAGAAGCTTATCCCATCTTCTCTGCCATCAGTCCTGAAATTTCAGATGACGTGTATTGTGGAAAGCCTGTGGCTCTATTTTCATCTCTTTTTCTGGGTACACAGTGGGTCCTGTGAAAATTCTTATTATTCAGTTTTGAAAATACCTCTTGATTTGTTCCTTGGATGATTTCCTTGCCTCTGGTTTTCCAGTCTCTCTCTCTGAAGCTCCTGTTATTCAGATGTTGAGAAATCTCTGTTCCTCCTTTACTTTTCTAATCCTCACCTCCTAATTTCTACCTTGACTTTTTGTTCTAATTACTTAACTGCTTCTTCTTATTATTAACCTTTTTCTTAAGATTTTTTATTTCTGCTATCTTGTTTTTAACTTCCAAAGCTTTCTTTAATTCTCTAAAAGTTTCTTTTAAGAACAACCTACCATTGTTTCATGAATACAGCATTTAAACACATTTTCTCTGGTGAAGTTAACTTCATTTTTTAAATGTTTTCTTTGCCCTGAAAGGAGTCATAGTTTCAGTTTTCTCTGTGTTACTAATGTTTTACCAGTTGGTCTTGTCTTCATTTCGTATTGGATGCATTTCTCAGGACTGGTGATTCCTGGTTGTCTATTGCTGTTTAAGATCAGGGCACTGAAAAACAGAATGGAAGTTGCGTGCTGGTTGGTCGAACCATGGTCTTGCTCTGCTTTCTCAACTGGATGTTGTATGAAAATTAATTCCTAATTCCCTCAGGAGTCTATCTACATAGTGAATTAACTTCTATGAAACTAGAACATACTGTATAAGCAACACACTCATAATATCATAATATTATTACTGATAATACACTAAAGCGCCATGAGGAAATTTAGAAAATGGTCACTAAAGTCATTTTTTGGAGACCATGGTTTAGATGAGGAAATCTGATTGAAATGATAATCTGACTGGGTCATTCCGTGGGGATCTTCCATTGTCAAAAACTTTAGCTCTTTTCTATTGAGCTGCTCAGATTCTCAGGAAGCCTCTTAAAATCTTCCTGAAGGCTTATCTGGGCTAATACCTTTCTGGGGACGAAGAGAAAGAAAAGTGAAAAGTCCCACCATTGTTAAATCTTCAGCTAACTCTCTGAAATCTGTATATTATTCAACTGTCTCTCATGTTCCCAGGTACAAGACTGTGCTTTACTTCTACAGAAAATAAACCATATTCTAGGGTTGGGGAGAAGAAAAGTAACCAGGATCCAGGAAGTGTGATAAAGTATGTATGTCTAAATGCTTTTCAAATATAGGAACAATCACTTCTGTTTATAGTCCCATCTTTACCCCTTTTTAGACATACCTGGAAACACTAATTCCTGAATCTCTTAGATTTGTGCAATGTAAATGTGTTTGCTTCTGGGCTTTCTTAATTGCCAGCTTAAAATGTGGCTTTCTTCATTTGCCTTATACCTTCTGAAATTGCGTTCCTACTCTCATTTTCTTTGCCCTTACAGTCCTTCCCACATCCCTTTTACTATTATTTAAATAGTGTTCTTAAAGGATTAACAAAGATAAATGTGGGTTAAGTCCATGTCTTTGGAACAATTCTGGTTGATGAGTATATTCCTCTCTCAAGACTTCCATAACAGAGTACCATAGACTGGGTGGCTTAAACAACAGGGAGTCTTTATGTCACATTCTGGAGTTCGAGATTAAGGTGTTAGCAGGATTGGTTTTTCAAAGGGCCATTCTCCTTTCCTTGTACATGACTGCCTTCTCTCTGTCTTCACATGGTTTTTTCTCTGTGTGAGTCTTTGTCCTAATCGTCTTTTCTTATTATGACGCCAGTTATACTGGATGTATGCCCACCCGTTGAACTCATTTTACCTTAACTGCCTCTTTAAAGATCCTCCCTCCAAATATAGTCACATTCTGAGGACTGGGGAATAGGACTTTGATGCATACATTTTTTAGAAGTGAGGGCACAATTCAACCCATAACATGAGGTATTTCATCACTGTGCATTTTTTCCCTTTGTACAGAGTTGCCTTACCAGGTTCTTGACCCCAAACATCCTCCGCTCTTTGGCTCTTTCCTTCCCAAGTTGCTGCCATTTGGAATTGCAACATGTTTTGATTCATCCATCCAATTTAATGAAGATTTCCTGAAGTATCGCTATAAAAGATCATTCCGAGTGACATCTCTGAAAATAGCAGAGTAGAAAACTCAACTTACGCAATGTTTAAGAGGAATAAAACTGTCAGACTCAATTTTGTTGAAATTCTGAAATCTAATAAAAAATTACAACCATTAGAAAAGTGCTTAATGGATAAAGACGCTGTTAAAGTTTTGTAAAACAGAGTTGTGGTGTTTTGGAGACTAACATGAGGATGGCGGTCCACGTTCCTGGTGCATCTTACTGGTGGTGTGAAGTGCACTTTAGACCGTGATCTCAATTAAAGAATTGTTGATTTACCTGTCAGGAGCTCCCTGGGAGATAGGTTCGGGGCCTTGCCTTTGTTTCATCCTTCTTAAAAGTTTCTTAGGAATAGAGCAGATTCCTGAATTGTGTCTGTCGAAAGTGTTTAAAAACATACTAACTACAGCCTCCTGGGGAAAGGGACAACTGTTGGGAAAGCAAAGGATAAACCTAGAGGGAAAGAGGCCGAGGAAATACACAGGAGTAAAAGCTTTCAAAAACTTCTGCATATAGTGGGGAATTATCTTAGTGAGTTCAGGCTGTTATAACAGAATAACATAGACTGAATGGCCTAAACAACAGAGATTTCTTTCTCACAGTAATGAAGGCTGTAAAGTCCAATAGCAATGCAGACCTGATGTCTGGTGAGGGTCCACCTTCTAGTTTGCAGATAGCCATTCTCTCATTTTGCCCTAACATAGCAGAGAGCAGACAGAGATGATGAAGTAAGCTCTCTACAAGGACTCTAATACTATCTATAGCGCCTCCACCCTCAAGACCTAATTACCTCCCAAAGACACTACCGCCTAATACCAGCACACTGCAGGTATGAACATATAAAGGTAAGAGTTGAACATATAGAATTTGGCTAGCCAGAAATATGCGGTTTGTAGGAGGAATCTAGAATGCTGGGTTCATGCTTAAGATGGTGCATACTTTCAAAAAAATGAGAAAACCCAAAGGTTTTACCTCTGGCTGACTTCTAGACTATGTCTAAGCAGGAAGAGAAAGCTAAGACATTCTGCAATGACCAGAAAATGTTTTTCTTCTTTCTTTCTCTCTTTCTGTTTTATTTGCTCTTTCTTTCCTTCCTTCTTTTTGTTTGTTTTTTGTTTTTTTTTTTTTTTTTGGATCCAGGCATTTAAGGAAATTTCTGTGTAATCACCACCTGAACCACTAAGTTAATTGAACAAAGATTTCCATTGTCACGCACAGCAAAGAATAGTATTTCCAAAATAGTTCATAAAAATTACTAAGCAAGCAGATAACCACAATCTATAACAATAAGTGAAAACAAACCCTGGGGAGAGGGGAGATAATTGGATTTTCACAGTTACCACATTATAATCTTCAACACGTCTAGTTTTCAACAACAACCACCATCAAAAAAAAAAAAAAAAAAAGAAAGAAAGAAAGAAAAATTGAGGCATACAATAAAATAAGAAATTGTAGACAATTCATAGGAAATAAAATTAACAGAAATTACTGTTGGGGAAGCCCAGATATTGGATTTACTACACAAAGACTTTCAATCAATTTCCTTAAATATGCTCAAAGAGCTACATGAAACCATAAACAAAGAACTAAACAAAATCAGGAAAATGATGTTTCACCAAATAAAGAATATCAATAAAGACAAAAAAAAATTTAAAGGAAACAAAAAGTCAGCTGAAAACAACGAGTGAAACAACAATTTTACTAGAGAGTTTCAATACCAGATTTGAGCAGGCAGAAGAAAAAAAATCAGTGAACAGGAACACAAGTCAGTTGAAAGTATCTAATATGAGATCCAGGAAGAAAAACAATGAAGCAAAATGAACAGAGTCTAAGGGATTTCTGGTATATCATTAAGTATACCAACTTATGCATAACAGAATTCTCAGAAAAAGATGATAGAAAGAATATTTGAAGAATTAAAGGCCAAAATCTTCATAAATTTGGTAAAAGAGAGGAGTCTTCAGATCCAAAATATTCAATGAACTTCAAAAAGGATAAACTCAGTAGATCCACACCAAGATACATTATATTGAAAGGCAAAAACATAAAGGGACTCCTGAAAGCAGGAAGAGAGAAGTAATTCACCATGTACAAGGGATCTTTAGTATATTAATTTCTTATTAAAACCCATGGTGACTAGAAAGCATTAAGATTATGTATTCAAAATCACGAAAGGAAAAAACCTGTCAAAGAATTCTATATTTGACAAGAGTAGTATTTAAAAGGTAAAGAGAAATTATGACATTTTCAGTAAACAAGAGTTTAAACAGATCGTCACTAGTAGACTTGTCCTACAAGAAATGCTAAAAAGAGTCCTTCAGACTGAAATGAAAGAACACTAGAGAGTAACTCAAACCCTTAATGGCAAAGGTAGATACAGAGTTGTGTATAAATGTCAGTGGCATTGCATTTTTCATTAAAATTCCTTTTTATATGATCGAAAACACAAGTACATAAAACAGTAATTATAAATCTATGTTGATGGACTTTTTCTCATATATATAGTTTGGTCAAATTTTTCAGCTAATGAGTGTCCTTTAGATGCTAAAGTAAATTATCTTTTACCACACAACTGCTAACCTCATGGTAGCTCATTTGAGCTAAAATCTACCTCCGTATAACTTCTCCCTACTGGTTGTTGTTCTGCCCTGATGTGCTTCTTGTTGAACATGGCAAGACATCCACAGATGGACATACAACTTAGCCTCTCTAGAACAGGTGATAGAACTTTCTCAATTATATGCACACCATGCTCCGAATTATTTCCTTCAAGATTTTGCTATGAGAAAAAGTCTAAAGCTATTTGAATTTCTTATTTTAAAAAAATGCTATAGATAATGATAATTCTTTCTTCTGTTTCTTTTTTTCCTACCTATTCTGAAACAAAAACTAACCAGACTGCTAAACCAAGAAATTCTGGTTGTGAGGGGAAGGGGATTCATTCTAAATTTATAATATATCTGTGAATACAGACTATAAGAAGAAAATGCTGTAGGTGTACTCTCTTCTGGGAAACTGGAATCTCTTGAAGAGGTAACAATTATGTCTTGGCTAAATTTGAAACTCAAGGATTGTATGAGAATAAAAGGTTGCTGATGTGGTCAAGATGATATTCAATCCTCACACTTGAATATCTGTTTTGAAAAGTAGTGACAATATTTAATATTAATGATCATATGTCTTGTCTTTGAAATGAGATAGATTTTATTTCAGACTTTATCTCCATTGTATATGAAGTCGGTGACTTACGGAATGCATATAGTCATTGGGCTTTATTTTTATGAATTATAAAATGGGGAGAACAATTAGCTTATGGCTTTGTCATGAAGAAGGATAAGTAATAAAAGTTATTTTGTAGGCCTATAAAGAAACTAAAGATACCATAACTCACGAACTAGTAGGCAAAATTAAAGTTTGTTTGTTTATTTATTTATTTTCTCACCTCTGGTATCTATCAGGCACAGTACAAGGTATTGGCAATTCAGTTAGGAATAAAGCAATATCTGCAGAACTCACCATCTACTGGAGAAGGTGAATATGTAAAAAATAATTTCATTTGATATAGCAAATTCTATTGTAGAAATAAGAATCAGGAATCATGTAAATACAAGGGAAAAAGCATTTAATTATACTAATCACAAGGAGCTTTATAAATAAAGATGAAAAATCTTGGTCTTGAATTATAAGCATACAGGCAGAGTAGAGGGAGGATATTTCATAAATAGAAAAGGATATGTATGAATTTCAACAGGATAGAAAAGTATTCTATTCATATATATTCTGGGAACATTATGTAGAGAGATAAGGGTGGCATTTATGCATATTTTTAGAAAATGGGAGAGATGAATTTTGGAGAGGAAACCAATACTCAGATCACAATGGGTACAATGGGATTAGAAAATTATCATAATTTGTCTTTAAAAATATAGTGTTTCAACACAATATAAATATCTTTAAGGTATTATTAGGACTTCTGGTTTATCGTAGGGATGTAAAGAGCTGGGAAAAGGATTTTTTTCCACCCAAACAAGAAAAAGTATCAAACAAAATGAAAGCTTAAGACTTTTCTTGAAACTACCTGAGGTCACAAGGCAACCAAGCAGCCTGAAATCTCAGGATAGAAAGGCTGGCCTGCGGGTAGAAACAAAACAAGAACACTTGCTTACTTGAGGAAGGTAAAACCGGGCACCAGTAGGAAGAATTCAGCTATAGTTATTCACAAATTAGTGGAGACCATTTATGGGCTGGTGACAGAGTATAAAGTCCCTGGAGTCCACAGATGTAGCAGGGAGTTTTCACCAACTCATGGGCTCTTCCCCATGGAATGTATTGAGCAATCACAGAAGAGACTGGTGAAAGTTCTATAAGAAGTGTTTCTCATGCTATAGACATGGAAGAGTGAAACTGTAGCCGCTGTAGGAATGGTGGAAGACATCCAGATTCGTATTTCCCATCTTCCCTACAGAACAAAAGCCTTACTGTGGGAGGAAGGACAGGAAACACTGTCGTCTGCAAGGCACGATAAAATGGTATATTCAAGGCATATGTGCACTATCCACTTAACTAAGACAATACTAAGGCTTTATACAATGTGGCTGAACACACTCTTCACAATGACAAAGGTATACGAAATCAACCTAAATTTCTGTCAGTGGTGAAGTGAATAAAGAAAATGAGGGCCGGGCATGGTGGCTCATGCCTGTAATCCCAGTACTTTGGGAGGCCAAGGCGGGAAGATCATGAGGTCAAGAGATCAAGACCATCCTGGCTAACACGGTGAAACCTCGTCTCTACTGAAAATAGAAAAAAGGAACCAGGCGTGGTGGTGGGCACCTGTAGTCCCAGCTAACCAGGAGTCTGAGGCAGGAGAATGGCGTGAACCCAGGGGGCGGAGCTTGCAGTGAGCTGAGATCGCATCACTGCACTCCAGCCTGGGCGACAGAGCAAGACTCCATCTCAAAATTAAATAAATAAATAAACAAACAAATAAATAAATAAATGTGGTATGTATACATGATGGAATATTACCCAGCCACGAAAAAGAATGAGATCATATCGTTTGTAGCAACGTGGATGGGGTTGGAGGCCATTATGGATGGAGTTGGAGGCCACTCCTAAGCAAAGTAACGTAGGAACAGAAAACCAAATACCACATGTTTTCAATGATAAGTGGGAGCTAAAAATTGACTATATATATGGACGTAAAAAAAGGGAACAACAGATACTGGGGCTAACTTGAGGGTGGAGAGTGGGAGGACAATGAGGATAGAAAAACTACCTTTCAGGTACTGTGCATATTACCTGGGTGACAAAATAATCTGTACACCAAACCCCAGCAACACGCAATTTAGCTATGTAACAAACATGCACATGTACCCCTGAACCTAAAATAAAAGTGAAAAAAAAAAATTGAAACACACACAGAAGTGGCTGAATTGATCTTCAGACTTGAGTAGGGTAGAAACCTGTAGGAGAGTGGGATAGAGCAGAAGTGCAGGGTTCCTAGGCTAGATTGACAATTTATGAACTTTAGAAAATTTGATGAGTAGAAACTACGGGGCAAAGAAACAATATTTAATCATTGTAAGCATTTCTACCACAAAAGTTAGAAAGATTTCAATACCATTTTTGAGAAACTAATTGCTTTTCTAGAAGAAGTTAGGAAAAAACAACGACAGAAATCAAATGGGATTTCATACCGTGTTAATGTAAAGTCAAGATTCTCCTCAGGAATCAAAAGGTTTGAGATTCCGAGGAGCAAAATGGCTCTGGAGATGAAAATCTAAATTATTTTCTATGTGGGAGGCTGAGTTTGTTGTCTGTAAAAGATTTCCAAGAAATACATCTTGGAAAAAAATGGTATTCTTTATCTTAGGATGGAATGGAGAGTGATGTCATCAATGACACCTGTAACAGATTAGGGTTCTCTTGTGTCTTAAGGGGTAGAAGCTAGAATGTTACAGATACTGTGACCCCTGACATAGGAAGGGTTACTTCTAGGACTTTGTGCAGAGTGTAGCAAAACACTGGATAAAGTCAACCCTCCTATTCCAGAGAGAATCCAGAACAGACTCCCATCGAGATTTGCAGCCATAGGAATTGTTGCTTCTTTCCATTAGTTTTTCCCAACTAATAATTTGTTGGGTAAAAGAAAGATCTAGATTTTAACATATTGAATATATTGTATCTAGACATCTTACTAGACTCTTTTTTATGTTCTTATATCATTATTTACTTATTTTTTTAGTTTTACAATCATATCATCAAAAATTATGATAATTTTTGCAAGTACCTTCAATATTTATTTCTTTTATTTCTGCATCTTCATTAGCTACAATGTTGGTAATAATAATTTATTTTTGAGTAACTTTGTAAAGAATGGATTTGAGAATTGAGAAAATAGAGTGAGAACAAATAGCAAAAAGCTATTGTAGGTTTCTAAGTGATACGTAATAATTTGCAGGAAAAGAATGATGACTAAATGCTTGTAAGGGAAGGGGGTATGCATCAGTCCATTTTCACACTGCTCATAAAGACATACCCAAGACTGGGCAATTTGCAAAAGAAAAAAGGTTTATTGGACTTACAGTTTCACATGCCTGGGGAGGCTTCACAATCATGGTGGAAGGTAAAAGGCATGTGTCACATGGCAGCAGACAAGAGAAGAGAGCTTGTGCAGGGAAACTCCTCTTTTTAAAACCATTGGATCTCGTGAGACCTGTTCACTATCACGAGAACAGCACAGGAAAGACCTGATCCATGATTCAATTACCTCCCGCGGGGTCCTTCCCACAACATGTGGGAATTCAAGATGAGATTTGGGTGGGGACACAGTCAAAGCATGTCAGGATATATGAGTGAGATATTAACGTTGCTGCTAAAATTTTTAAATAAATAAAATAATTCAAAAGGTGGTTCAATCAAAAAGGATCAAATTAGTTTCTATTTTTTCAGATAGTTGAAGTGATTTCCATGACTATGAGTAAGGAAGGGTTTTGTAAACAAGATTAGAAATCCACTTATCATACAGAAAGGAAGACAGAATTAACTGCTTTGGATAAAGAATTCTGTTTACTAAAAAACCCATTAAGAGAGGGAAAAGTCAAGTCACAAGTCGAGTAGTCCTTGCACATTTTTGCCAAACTTCTAGATACTTCATGTACTTCAACAGTGTAAATAGTAATGTTTTAAACTTTATTTTCCAAACTGTTTGTTAATTTGATATTGTTTAGATATTAAATTTGTATCAGCAACCTTGCTAAACTCCTACTATGCCTAACTTATCTGTAGAATATTTTTATTTTTTTCTATATGCAATTATATCATCTGAGGATAAAGATACTTTTGCTTAATCATTTATAATCCTATACATTTATTGTCATTGTTGTTTTTCTTTTTCTTGTTTTACTGCAAGGGCCATTGACCTCCAGTACAAAGCAAAATAGAAAATGTATGGTGCAATAATTCTGTGGTTTTTGCACTCAAATTACAAACTTTCAATTCTTTACCATAAAGCATGTTGATGGCAAGACCTTTTTTGCCAAGCTTTATCAAGTTAGAGTCGTTCCCTCCTATTTACTCTTATTTTGCCAAGAGTTTATTTTTCCTTTAGTTACTATTGAACTTTGTCAAATTCTTTTTCTACCTTGATTAAGATCATCATAATAATTTTCTCTCAGTATGTCAATGTACTGACTTAATTGATCTTTGAATGTTCAATAAACCTTGCAATAATGAAATCATCATAACGTGGGCCTGATACTGTATCCTTTGTTTTGTTTGTACATCTGACACTTTATCTGATTTTCTTTAATGTTTCTATGAAGTTTTTAAAATCATTAGTAGTTTTTCTCGGGGAAATAAATGGAAATTTGCAATCGGTCTTTGAGTGTGTCAAACCTATAGTCATTTACTTCAATATGTTCTCTTTGTATTTCTAGATAAGAGACCCCCAGTGATTAGCCAAGTATGTAATAAAGACTGTTTCCCAGCTTCCTTTGCAGTTAGATTTGGTCATGTGATTATGTTCTAACCAATGAGGTATAAGCAGGAGAGTTTTATAAAAATGAGCAGTACCCATAGTGAGCAAACCAGTAGTGTGGTCTATCCGAAGTCTAGGAACAACAGAAATTCAGTGCTGTTCAGATTTGGGGAACCAAGTTCATCTCTACAGTAGTCATAGATGTTTCTGATTCAAGTGATAAAGAATGAGCTCAGACAAGCATAAACAATAAATAAAAAGGAAGGCGTATAGTAGAAACACCAACAAATCAAGAATTGGTGATAATCTGGGGTATGACTGGATCAATTAGACTTTCTCTATTTCTCTCTTATATTTGTTTTTCTTTGATTATTCTTTTCCGCTGCACTAAAAAAGGCTTTCTTCACGTGTCAGGAAATATATCTGTGAACATTCTCTTATTCTCTGATTCTGGAGTCAAGTTTCCTTTTCCTGTATAAGCAAATTGAAAAAATGCTGCCTATAAATTTTACTTGACCCAAGTCAGTGGCAAGCCCAATTCCGGATTCACGTTAAGCTCAATTTTTGGTTATAGAGGGATATGGCTCATTACCAGAATCCTGTGATTTTGAAGGGAAAAAAAGAGTTTCCCCAAGTAAGGGGAGTTATGAGTTCTGGACAAATAAAAACAAAATCTGTCCAATACAGGCTCTTTAGGAGTAGGTAATGGGACAAAAGTATCAGAGTTTCTTGGCTTCAGTCAAGCAGACTAGACTTCAGGACCAGACTCTAATCCCAGTGAGGATTTACAACAAGCATACCTACAGTTTGTTAGACCGTGAGGTGAAAAGTTCTCACTCAGAAGTTAGGCAGGTATTTTGAGCTCACCATGGTGCTAAGACACAGAATCATGCTACACATAGCCCCAGACCCCACCCAGTGGAGGCATGGGGCTTCAGCCTTTTGGGGTTGGCTCAGCAATGAGTGGAGGCTAGACAGAGGCTTCCAAGTTCCCAACCGATGGGAGTGATCTCTGTCTGTGCTCCAAGTTCACATTTCCTCTCACGCAGAAGTCTCTTAGAGACTTTACTTCTTTCCATATTGAATGAATCATTATATTTATACCTTTACTCTTCTAGTAATCTATGCTTTTTTTTTTTACAGGGGTTGGGGGGAAGGTAAGGAGGCTCTTTTTTATTATATGCCATCTTCCAGCTTGTGCCTCAGCTTTCAACTCATAGCTGAATCTCTGTTGTGACTAAAGACAGAATGAGTGAAAGCAGGAGACATACCTTTCAGCCTCTCATCAGATTCTTAAGGGAAATCTTTTTTTCCTTCATTGTGTCATTATTATAGTTCCTGCAGCTCAGTAGTGCCTGCCACATAGTAGGAGCTCAGAACTTGTGAACAGAATGAATACATAAAAGAACAAACGTATTGGGTGGGCTGGGGAGACCTTGGTCAAAGGACACCAAATTACAGTCAAGTAGGAGGACTAAGTTCAAGAGATCTGTTGTACAGCATGGTGACTACAGCTTATGGCTACATACTGTATTCTTGAAAATGCTGAGAGAGTGAATGTTAATCAGTCTCACCACAAAGGTGACAGCCATGTGAGGTAATGCATGTGTTAATTAGCTAGGTTTAACCATTCCACAATGTATGTATTCCATAGAAAATCATGCTGTTTGTGATAAATACATATATTATATATTGACTTAAAAAACTGAGGGAAAAAATCCTTTTTACAGTACTAAAAGAAATTTTAAACATATATTTTCTCTAAGACACCCATTAAGAACACTGGGATGGGTACAGTCCACAAATTCTATTTTGTAGTTTCTGGTTTTGCCCAATTTTTCTTTCAAGCACACATCAAACAGACCAGGCTGAACAATGTGATGGTCCAGGCATCAGACAAGCCCAGATTCCAGCCATGTGGTTGTCCATTTGCTTCCAGTCACAGCTAGCATTCTGTCTCTATTTGAGAATTTATGGCTTTAATATTTGAATCTCTCAGGGAGGAACCATAAAGAAAAACATAAGGTATAAAAATATGTATTTCCTGGTTCTATAGTTCAAACATATGCTTTTAATCGCAAGAAAGTCATTCAGTAAAGAATTTCTAAGTGCCTTGCTACTAATGCAGATATTGTGGAAAGGTTAAATTACTTCCTCCAGTGGCCCGAACATTTGGTCTCTTATCCTCCCATGGACCTCCAGTAGAGATAGAGATAGAGACGATAGAGATAGAAATGGAGACAGAGATAGAATTAGAGATAGAGATAGAGGTGTGTGTGTGTGTGTGTGTGTGTACTGCCCTGTGACTTGAAAGTACTTGTCAAAAATCCATAAATATATAGCACAATTTCATAGCGTGGGAAATAAGTCACTTCCTTTTGTCTACGCCAAAAGGAATTTAAAGTTCTTGAGAATTTCAACTATTTGGAAAGCCTGAGGCAAAGTTCCTTTTCAGTAAAATCAGAACAAATGTGCAAAAAGATCTATGTACCTGGTTCAAGAAATATCCTCATCTAATATTCTAAAAGAAGGAAAAAGGAAAGTGAAGAGTTCACGCGGAAAGCAAGGGCAGCACTCACGGATGTTTATGCAGTTTTTACACGATATCAAAGGGCTAAATGCTATTTAAATGACAAATTATACTTATGTGCCTGCTGATTCAGAGTTCCTAAGTAGTGAGGTCTGAGGTCTGCAGGGCTCTCAGGGACATGAATCGGGGGATCCTTGATAAGTATTGATTTACCCTCACTGCTGCCACACAGAAGCACGACTCTACAGTAGCAGCTTAGCCTACCACAGTGCACAGAGGTTGTAGGCATTGTAAGAACTGCTTTTTCTGTGTCACCTCAGTAGATTTTCATAAGGGAAGGGGAAGAAAAATGAACTGAACTGACAAATTTTGAGCACGTTTTATGTACTAAGCTCCAAGTTATGCACCTAACTTATTTTAATTAATACAGCTATCCTTGATGTAGGTTTTATCAGCTTCACTTTACACCTAAGAAAACTGATTTTTAAGAGGAACAAAGTCTCATTTACAGTTCCTACAATTGGTACTTGACAAAGCTGAGGTTTAACTCCATGTCTGTCTCTAAAGCTAGTGCTTTTTGTATTCATCACTCACCCATTTACTGGAAAAAGCAGACCATGTTCAGTGTCATCTGAGAATTCAGAGATAAAAGAGGCAGAACCTCTACTTTTGGGTATCCATTCACATTATACCAAGACAAGAGATACTTGGAAAGTGCCATATCTAGCTGCTTGTCATTAACTCAGCATGATCCTCAGATATTAATCCAAAGTTTTCACCATTGAGAAAAACTACAGAGAAGTCAAGTAAAGCAAACTAAATTTCTAAAGCTGAGGATATCCTGTTGGGAAGAGACTGCAATTTTGTTAGTCTAGAATTCCTCACATTATTCACAATTGCTTTCTTTCTGTTTCCCCATTAAATGTGTGGTCTTATGATGATGCTCAGTGTCCAGTTCTTTATTGAATCAATGAATGCAAGCGTAAATGAATGGCAACCTTCAAAATTGCCTACGTAAGCAATTCAGCTACAACCAATTGGAAACTAGAGATAAGTGTAAAATGTGCTGCTTTAGAAAGGCTGGTTTGGTTGGGGTACACAGTCTGTAAAGAATGGGGAGTGCCTGGAAGCTGGAAGACTGGGTAATCTTCAGAACTGGACAGAGAGTACAGATTGAGAAGTAAGAAGGGATGTGAAGGGCTGAATTTTTTTAAAATAGCAAAATACAGGCATTTCAAAACAAAATTGAGATCCAGCTTCAGATGGCATCTCCACTAGGAGGTGCCTTGGAAGAAAAGGAAAATGGAATGAATAAATATATGCTATCACTTACTTGCAGTTGGTTCTTCAATATTTTATCTCATTTGATAGTTTTCAGAACACTTAAGAAAGTATACATATATATAAGCATATATATACACACACTAATACTATATTTATAGTAATATATATATTATAGTAGAGGAAATTATATAGAGGATAAGAAGATACAATTTCATCTTCCCATGGTAAATTTGGGAGCTGAGATTTGAACCAAAGTTTGACAATTTCAAAATTAATGCTTTCCCCCCAATTCATATAACCTTTCTAATCAAGACGAAAGAGAAAAAGGAAGAGCTGAATTCTGAAATTGGGAAAAATAGAGAGAGCATATATCTCTTTGGAAATGTGCTTGCAGACTCAGAGTGATACAGAGGTACAGCTGACAATCCAATTAAATGCAGCTCTAGACAAGCTAACCATACTCGGAAGCAGTAAGCATGATATATTTATTTTCCATTTCCTCTCTGTGGCTAGAGATTCAAAGGATAAAGTCATTTAAAAATCTTTCAGATGTTTGCCTTTTCTGGTGAAATGAGAGTGTGCTGGGTCTGGAAGGAGAGCGTTCTAATTAGCAGGACTTATTATTTGTATTTGATGAAAATAATGATACATGAATCAATTCAGTCCCTTGTCTCTATGCAAGTATCTTACAGTAGTTCAAAGGTCTATATTTGAGCAGCAAATGAACCAAATCCCTTTCTGCCACAAGCAGAAAAAGCTGAGAGTAAATTGACTTTTCATTGTGAGACAAAGCTGCATGTTCCCTGTGAGGGCTCATCATATTTCCTGCTGGTAGTAGCTAAATTTTTCATGCAGGGGGAAAGAGTAAGTTTGAGATTAGTGAGGTGTAAAGGAAAGTGCTCAGCCATTGAGCAGACGCCAGACAGTTTCAGGGAGTTTTGACTGGTTTGGTGGTTTTTGCTAGTGTGGATAGAGGGTAAGTGGAACAGTCATTTCTTCTCCTCACTTGAACTATGAGGTTAAGGGAGAAGTGCTTTTTGTGACTCAGGTGTCTCCCAGGCATACTGAAGGCCCACCTGTCCCCTTAGCATCCTTGGCTGTGATCTGTAGGAGCAAGGTCCGAACTTCACACCCAAGGCTGTGGTCACCCTATTTATATTCAGGGTGTAGCTATGGAGCTATTACTCTAGTCATTCTTCACTTGCAACTTGTGCACCCAGGAAGGGCAAATATCCATCATCTGAAATTTTACAGATTGCAGCTGCCTTGTTTGCATCTGTACCATGTAAGACAAATAATGCAGTCACATCCAGCCTCAAGGTAGCCAGAGACCCATAGGATGGAGTCATTGTTTGGGGGTGTTCCAACTGCTGCTAATGCAGCCCAGATGACACCACACATGAAGTGATAAACAATAATGCCCCTCGAACTACTCTTGAGCTGCTCCTGCTCAGTTGATATTTAATGATGCAACACAGGAAGTATTCTGGGGTCCACATGTTCAGATGCTAAACACGCACTCTAATGTGATGCTTCTCTCCAAAACGAATATTTTAAATGCCCCCCCCCCTCCGCCCACTCCTGCTCCAGATCACAGAAAATCCGATATTGCAGAGAAAATGTAGGAGATAGAGCTATGCTTTAACACAGACTCAGCAAGCAGGATGCAGAGCAAGGCTTGTGCAAACATACGCCAATACTCCCAGGGCTTAGGGACAGTGCTGACAGCAAATGCTGCAGCAAAACTAAGACCTAGGCAAATCCCTGAAGTCAACACCTCTGCCCTGTTGCAGACCAGACCACACGCAGCTAGAGCACAGGAAACATCACTACCAGACAGAAAGAGAACAAGTGACTTTGGGCCATAGAGTTTGGGGTTCTTACAAACATGAGTGAAAAGAGGATGGGCCTGAGATCCTACCATACTCTTCATTTCTGTTTTAAATGTGAGTGCTTAACTGTGTCTAATCATATTCACATGATTTGAAAATTTTCATAGTTCTAGTTGAAAGATCTAAAAAGTGTGGAGAGCAAAATAAAAATGTCAATAGAAATCTTTCAGAGACTATTATTTACAGATGCTGGAGGTTTACCTCAGCTTTAGAGTTCAGCAGGATCCTGTTCCTAGAATGCTAAGAGGATATGCAACCTGCAACTGTTATTCTGCAGTTGTCCCAGACTGAGTACCCCCGTCCTCCCCAGACATTAAAAAAGAGACAAATGGGCCGGGTGCAGTGGTGGTGGCTCACGCCTGTGATCGCAGCACTTTGGGAGGCCGAGGCAGGCAAATCACGAGGTCAGGAGATCGAGACCATCCTGGCTAACATGGTGAAACCCTGCCTCTACGAAAAATAAAAAATTAGATGGGCGTGGTGACACGCACCAGTAGTCTCAGCTACTCTGGAGGCTGAAGCAGGAGAATTGCTTGAACTTGGGAGAAGAAAGTTGCAGCGAGCGGAGATCACACCTTTGCACTCCAGTCTGACAGAGCGAGACTCCAACACACACACACAAACAAAAAAAAAAAAAAAAAAAAAAAAGATAGAGAGAGACAAATGCAGGGTTATTCTCTAGAAGCTGCTGTTGCTGATAGTTTTTGTGTAATCTGTGAATTAGTGACACTCAAATAGAGAATATAAAAATTAACTCACAGTTTGAGTCAGGTTTCCAAGTTTTCTAGTTCTTCCTGGTGTGAGCTTCTGGCTTATGTTTCATATGGAAATAACACCAGACCTGCACAGTGGGTCCAGGATTACTGAACATGAACATGCATCTGTATGAAATCTTATAGGATACAGATCCTTTGCACACTGTCAGTACTCAAATATATTCTTCCTATCCCCTGTGATAATCAACACTGGCATACCTCATTAAATATGTCAATGGATTTGGTAATGGATTACTGTATTTGCTCACTACAACAATTATGAGAAAGGTAACAGAGCCATTTTCAGTCTCCGTTTGAGAATTAGGACATTGAGACTCGTTTACCAAATGCAGTTGGCCGGAGCGAATTCAGCTTACATCAAGGAGTCAGGTCCTACACCACGGTTGATTGTGCTCTGGGGAGCATGCACAGCATTGGGAGGGTGAATATCTGGGGTTAGCACGATTTGCGCTGAATCATTGTCCTCAGGCTAGGCTTCATTTTCACATTTTAAGAAAGAACCACTCTATTCTTCCGCAGTAGAGCATCACCCTCTTGGAACTCCCGATCATAGCACTCTGGGGTATGCTTCAAAGCACTGAGCACTGTTTATCCTCATCTTTTGTCATTAATTTTCATGTTTATTTACTCTGTTTTCTTCCATGACAGAAGAAATGTAAATGTAAAGAAATGTAAATTTTACATGATAATGTAAAATTTTTAAGAACACTGCATAGCCCAGACCTCATACTTGGTACTTGATAGGTGTGAAAAAAAAATCTATTTTATAAATTGAATAGTAATAACTAATATTATTTTTGAAGACATCTTTATTAGTAAAGCCTATTTCCAGTTAAGACAGTGAAAATCATCATAATGAACCCAGAACTTTAGTAGGCTTTTTCCCATTCTGTAACATCTCAAAGGCCAGAAGCAAGAAGGCTCACAGGGTTATAGTAACAGCACAGAGCAGTCAGTCCTCAGGTGGCAACCACCAATTCTACCACTGACCCCACCTCGGGACTCAGCCTCTTCTGTAGTATGAGGGCAGAGATACAATTCACACAGTGTCCTGGTAACCAGAGCATCCAATCTGTGCATGAGTCTCCTTGAGTGGATTTCCAAGGTGGGATGGGAATGACGTATGGGATGCTCTGACTGCTAAGGCCCCCGTGCTTCCACAAATAACTCATTTTCACTTATGAGAAAGGAAATCTATCCACTCCCCCCACCAACTCCAATGGCAGCAATCCTGAAATAGCGAACCAACTGTACCTTCCAGGGATCTTTTGGCGTTGCACTTGGTGACATGAATTTTAACCCCTCATGGTGTATTGTAAATCTGTATGAGCCCTCAGTTCATGTCATGGCTTGAACCCCAGAATCAACCTCAGGACAGATTATTGTCTTGGAACATCTCTGAGATGAGACAGCAAGAAGAGATAATGCTCTGGATTTTGGCGAATCTTAGTGTCACACTGAGAAGACCAAATAACTAAATCCTATGAGGGACAGAAGAGAGCCCAGAAGGGAACATCAAAACTAAGAGTAAAGCACTAGACAGAGATACGAACAGAGAAGATAGATTAGGGGATGGAGACACAGAGAGAGAGATGGGGAGTAAAAGACAGAAGCAGAGAACAGAGACAGGGAGAGGGAGAGAAGGAGAGGAAAGAAGGGAAAATGAAATAGAGAGAGAAAGAAGGAGAACAGCTTGTTGGTAAAGAGCAACTTCTCACCACATGGCTCCTCTTTATCTGCTGGTAAGATCCTGGTGCACAAGTGAGTCCAACTAGCTTAAAGAGGTAGAATCAGGGCAAATATAGGACATGGAAGATGCTTCACCCAGACGCCATTGTATGCAGACAGTAAACAAACAATAAAGGGTAGTCATCTCCCACTTACCGCAAGTCTTGGGTTGTGACCCTCTGCATGTTCACCAACAAATGCAAGAGCACTTGTTCTCATAAGTTTCAAGCACCCTCTGAGTGGGGTTTCTCAGGAGTCAGATTTCAAGCAACCCTAAGTTATGTGGTTTTAATGTACTTTTAAGCCACCTATTTCTGCTGACCGAGGGCTCCAGCCATGCCAAAATGATCGTCTGCCTGTGGCAGGTGTTCTTCATATATAAATACGCAGAACTGTTAATTTCTGACTACAAAGTCTTCCACAAACAATCAGTAAACTAATAAAAAATCTGGTATTCACCAAGCTTTCTTCTGACAGAGAAAATATTGTCACTGCTCAGTATCATTTTTGCTACCCAAGTAAATTCTCTCAGGGAATGTATTCCCTCTAGTTTCAAAATGACAGTAATTCCTAACATTATTAAGTCAGGGCTAGGTAATCTGTACTAAGTTTCCAGGTATATCTCAGGTTTCTCTAGACTCTGAGTGCAGAAAAAGCGCTAAAGCAAGCAGACGACATCCTTGTCATGATCATAGGTTTGTCTCCCAGAGATCGCTGAAAATACTGAATTAAGAAACCCTATGAAAACTATAGAAATTTTACTCTGTCCTTGAATCTATAAAAATGGTTATAACACCTCTAACCTATAGGGTCACTGTGCAATTTTAATGCCTGACCTACAGCATAAACTCTCAAACTAGTATTTCACTTTTCAACTTGTTTCTTGTCCATTCGCTCCTAATACTACTATTTTTTTTTTAGGACATTACCCATTTTCTAGCCAAATTCCCAAATTTTTCACAGAGTGCCTCACCCCAATACTTTCATGGGTCTCAGGGAGCCCAACCTGTGACTCCAAGAGTGTCACCTGCTTTCTAGATTCTCTGGCCTGGAGAGCTGGCATCCAGGTGACACACCCCATATGGACTGTGGTATTGCTGCATGACCAGCATGAGGCTGCTGGTGGAGTCTGAAGCCCATTGGAAGTAACACCAATAATAATACAGTAAAAATACATACAAATATGTCTCACTATGAGTATCTAGTTCTGAGTTTCTCTTCCTGCCATTTCTGCCACTGGAGTTCCTGAGCCACCTGTTCGTGCTGAGAGAGGAAGTGCACAAGCCCTAAGTAATCCATGTCATTAAGACTCCTCAAGATGAGGGAGAAAGTGTTTTTTCTTCCTGTGATACACACAGTCAGAGGTGTCCTAGACTGAAACTACTTCACCTCCAAGTCGCACAGTTCCTTCAGTTTCAGTCACCAAGACAGCTGGATCACAATGTATTTCCCTAATCATCTACCCACTTCACCAGGTATGACGGTTCCTTTACAAGGACTTATGAGTTACACAGGATAAATCCAGTGCAACATGCTCACTTTCTACCCTTCAACCTCAGAAATCAAGGTTTTGGTTCCTTTTATTCTCTCAAGAAGTCGTAGGCTTTAACTAAATGTCTTGATTAAATCAATCACCCCTACTTTGAACCTCAGCATCACACACTATACCTTTGTAACAAACCTGTGCAATACCTCTTGATTCTAAAATAGAAGTTAAAAAAAAAATCAGTTATCTAGAGAAGAAGATCCTCACATTTAATTGAAGTCTCCGACAGAACCCAAGCTTCAGGACTCAGATGCAATCAGAACGAACTTCTAAAGTAGCATTGATTTTGATCTTCAGAATAATCTCTTGAAAAATGTTTTAATCCTTATTGTATACATGAGAGAATTCTCCAGTTATTATGGTAGGAAGTGTCAGAGCATACATCCAGTGCCTGACATGTCTGATTCAAATTCCATACATCTGCTGCTGTCATCAGCTTACATGACTGCAGTGGATATATGTTAACATGAAATTGTGTGTGGATTGTTGCATGATTGTTAATTGTATCACCAGCTGGACTATGAGATTCTGAAGGGCAAAATTCAGGCCTTTACTTTTTTCTGTCCTCAGCACAGGGACCCAGCAGATGATTGACTATGTAATTGGTGCTCAAAAAGTAATTTCAGCTTGAATTGAATTGAGTCATATTGGATTAAGTAAAATTAAATTCATTCACTTTATTGATGAGGCTATTAATAACCTTGACCCTTGTGCAAACCACACTTATATGTAATTGATATGCCCCCTTCACACTGAAACCACATGATCAGTGAACTCGAAAAACATCACTGATGCCCACAATGAATGCGGCCTCTGGAACTATCTATCATTGCCTCTTATAACTTTTGGAGATCATAAAATGTACTGGAAGAAAACATGGCTTTCGTGTCTCAGACCTGGTTTAAAATCTGCACACTACTGGATAAAACTGTCTAAACGTGGGCAAGGTGCATAATGTCTCTGGGCCTCTGTCTTTGAATCCATCAAAACGGTTGTAAGATCACTTGCCTACAGGGTCTTTGTATAATTTTAATGTAACACGATATGCCTAACCTATAGCATTAACCTTTATAGCATAAACCCCAAACTAGAGTATTTCATTCTACTTCTAATATCCATTGGACTCATTGTCCTAATTAAAGCATCAAAACAATGCTTTAACGGATCAGATTATATAGAAGACTTTTTCTCTAATCTTGTACAGTTATTTCTGAAGAAAGGAATATAATGTTCTGGCAAGAGCCAAAATATCTGGCTTTCAATAAAGATTTGCTGCTGCTATGACTGCTGCTGCTGCCATGAGGTATAAGAATATAGCATGTGTGTAGGTGATAACCCAGATGGGTCCCCATAGGAAAGTGAGATGTTCTATGAATATCCTAGAGAAATTCATAGAAAAGCATGAAGGACTGCATTCCTTAGGATCCAGAATACTAGGCCACTCTGGATTAGAAAAACAAAAGGAACTAAACTGTCCTTTCTTTGAGCAGGAAGCGAAAATAATATCAATGCCTGTAATGAGCCAATGCCATTTGTTTTTATTCTCTACAATTGCTGGCAATGAGTGAAGACTCATCAACATTCGATGTGGTTTGATTGTGTCCACACACAAACTCTCGCCTTGAATTGTAATAATCCTCACGTGTCAAGGGCAGGACCAGGTAGATATAATTGAATCATGAGATGGTTTCCCCTGTCCTGTTCTAATTCTCACAAGATCTTATAGTTTTTTAAAGGGCTTCCCCCTTAACTCAACTTTCATTCTCTCCCCTACCTCCATGTGAAGTAGGATGTGTTTTCTTCCCATTTCACCATGATTACAAGTTCCCCAAGGCCTCCCCAGCCATGAAAAACTGTGAGTCATTTAAACCTCTTTTCCTTATAAATTACTCAGTCTCAGGTATGTCTTTATTAACAGCATGAGAACAAACTAATACAACATCATTATCATTTTTAGCCCGAGTACATGTCTAAGGCATTAAATGGAGAATACAAATGAAAAAATAAATGCACAGTTAAAAACCATTTTTAAGCTATTCACCCTTAGTATTTCTTTCCCTCCCTCCCTCCCTCCCTCCCTCCCTCTCTCTCTCTCTCTCTCTCTCTTTCTTTCTTTCTTTCTTTCTTTCTTTCTTTCTTTTTTGGAAATGGATCTCATGCAGTTGCCCAAGCTGGAGTGCGGTGGTGTGATCTCGGCTCACTGCAACCTCCACCTCCCGGGTTCAAGCGATTCTCCTGCCTCAGCCTCTTGAGTATCTGGGATTACAGGCACATACCACCATGCCTGGCTAATTTCTGTATTTTCAGTAGAGATAGGGTTTTACCACATTGGCCAGGCTGGTCTTGAACTCTTGACCTCAGGTGATCCACTCGCCTTGGCTTCCCAAAGTGCTGAAATTGCAGGCATAAGACACCACGCCTGGCCTCAACTTTAGTATTTTAAAAACAACAAATTTTTCTAAACTGAATATTTTATATTAAAACGATGCCTATATGACAGTTTCTTAATCACTGTTTTCAAAGTTCCCATGGAAATATTCATTCGATTAGAATCTAGAAGCATTAGTCTATGTTTTACTAATCTCAGAAATATTTTTCCCTTAACAAATATTACATGTCTATATGTTCGTATATGTGTCTCTCTGTAAAAATATATGCTTATATATTTATTACGCATAAACTGCACCTTCAGAAAAATGTGCATTCACACCTACATACCTAATCTGTGGGCCCAAATCTAGCACTGTCATCAGCTCCAAAAGCCAACATTGCAGAAGTTTGAACTAGAGTGCCAAGGCTGAAAAGAAACTCTCAGGGAAAAATAAAACAGAGGCAAAGTCCACCATGCCATGCACCCTCATCCTTTGCATTGACCCTATTTGACATAGTTTGACTAAACAATGATCAGAAAATCATACTCATCTACTCTACAGGGAAGACAGGGAGGCATTTTATTTTTCTTATCCTCTGCTTAGAATCACAAAATCTTATTCCACTGCTTTTTGAGATTTGTTTGTTTTCATGGTACAACTATACAAAGAAATAGCCGTGGCCGGGCGCGATGACTCACACCTGTAATCCCAGCACTTTGGGAGGCCGAGGCGGGCGGATCCCGAAGTCAGCAGATTAAGACCATCCTGGCTAACATGGTGAAACCCCGCCTCTACTAAAAATACAAAAAAAATCAGCCGGGCTTGGTGGCGGGCGCCTGTAGTCCCAGGCAGTGGGGAGGCTGAGGCAGCAGAATGGCGTGAACCCGGGAGACAGAGCTTACAGTGAGCCGAGATCATGCCACTGCACTCCAGCCTGGGCGACAGAGCGAGACTTTGTTCCAAAAAGAAAGGAAATATAGCCATTTAAAGAGTCAACGTAGATAGATAAATATTCATTGACATGAAAAGTTGCTTACAAATGTTTAGTGAAAAATTATTTTGTGTAACCAAATACAGATGTGGATATACTGATTGTATTTAGAGGAAAAAGTTTTTAGAGATACTGGTTATCTCTGGGGAGATTATGAGTATTGGTTTTACTGGTTTCTTCTTTTTTTAACCTTTAATTAACCACAGTTTTTGTTTCAATGATGTGGTTATATCATTTATAAAAGAAAAAAAATCTGATTTTTAATATTGTATGGGATCTGAATAAAATACAATTTCAATTGACAATATTTTTTGGAAACAGAAAGTAGCAGAAATGATATCAAAACCTCTGATCCAGATTTTGTGGAAATTCCTATCTTAAACCAATACCAGGTTCCATATTTAAAAGTGAATCACTACAATCATTTTAGTTAAAATCATGAAATAGACTTAAATGCCAATGCCTCCTAACCCAGTAAGTTGTTACACACACAAACAAATTCACTAGAACGTGAGGCAAATTAGGAGTATCTGCAGACATCATGACAGGCTACATTCCTCCAAGACCACCTATTAGGTCTATACTACTAAAACTAGAAATAACATTTAGAAAATACAGTACAATAGAAAAGTATAAATTAAAAACCGCCTGTAAATGTCCAATCTTAAAATAACCATAGTAAAATTCAATATTTCTTATTTATCGCTCTACACGTTTTGCTTATCATAATTAATAAATTATCAATCAGTTAGTATGCATATATTCACACATACTCATGTTATTTTATATTTATCATTCTATCAAAAACTTGTTTACATGTTATTAAATAATTCTCAGAAAATGACCAAAGCAAATGTTCCATTGATGTGTTTTGCCATATTAATATACTGTTTTGGCATATTAATATACTGAAAGTGTACTTTCTTCCATTAGCTACGTTTTAGATTTCAATGGCAGTTGTATAGAATTATGGTTTATGAGTCTAGAGTCACGATTCTACCAAACAGGTATAATTAAAAGTTACTTTAAATAGAATCCTGAGTTTACCATGCCTCTTTTACCTTTGTGGTTTTGTTAAAGGACAGTTCATTCTCCATTTTACATCTCCATATCTAGTAAACAGATTGTAAAAGATGGAATAGAAGATGTTCTCATCAAAATCAAACTGGAGCTTAGTCACGTCTACACAGCAATCATCACATACAAAAGACATAAATATAGGAATGAAATATATTTTTATTATTCACTGACACATGAATGTGCACATGAAAATAAAACATATTATTAGACAATTTATTAGGGGCAATAATTAAATTTAACAAGTTTGGTGACTACAAGGTCAATAACAGAATAATTTCTATGTGTCGGCTCCAAGAATGGAAAATATAATTTGAATATTGTATCACTGAAAATAGTATATTGAACACCTATTGTTGGCCTACAAATGGAACATAATTCTAAACAAAATCCCAGCAGACACTTTGTGAAAATTGACAAGCTTACTCTAAATTTTGTATGAAAATGACAGGTCAAGAATACAGTTATTCTTGAACATAAAGATCAAACTGGATATAATAACAGATACTAACAATTTTATAAAACTTTCATAATTAATGTAGTATTGGCATAAGAACTGGCAAATAAAACAATGAAACAGAATGGAGAGCCCAGAAACAGCCTAACATGTTTACAATAACCAATTTATAACAAAGAAACAACTGAATGGTGATGGACGAAAAGATTTTCTTTTCACTAATAGCAGCTCAGTCAATTGCATATCCACATGAAATAAGATAAATCTTGTGTCTTGTATTTTACTTTCTACAGAAAAATAAGTTTCAAATGAATTGTACATCTCAATGTGAAAAGAAAATCAATAAAGTATCTAGATGATAATAGAGAATCGATTTTGGGGTAAGTGGAATACTTTTTATAAGAGATCACAATCAGTAGAAACATGAAGAGAAAAGATTATAAACTGGACTTCATTGAAACTTAATTTGGTTTATCAAAAGTCACAATATATAAACTAAGAAGGGAAATCAACAAGGAAAAATATATTTGTAAAGCATATATTCGGCAAAGGACTCATTTTCTGAATATGCAAATAATATCTAGAAGTCAAGTAGAAAAAAATGCAAAATTTTAAATGAACAATTCAATGAATTTTTAATGGACAATTAATAAAAGGAGATACGCCAAGGCTAATAAGTATGTGAAAATGTTTTCAACATCACTAGTCATTAGTAAAATGAAAATTAAATCCCAAATGAAAGAGTACCACATATCCACCTAAATGCCTAAAATCTGAAGAAGAGGGAGGACAATGCCGGTTGGTAGTAGGAATATATAATTGCATTCATGCTCCTGAGAGTGCAAATTGGCTCAGTCACTCTGGGAAACTATTTGGCAGTACCTACTAATGCTGAACACTTTCATATCCAATATGAGGAGTAACCTGCTATTGTACTCCTCAGTAGATAATCAACAATAGTTTATGGTTATCTGCACCAAAAGACTACACAAGAATGCATAGGAGCATCATTCACAAACACCCAAAACTAGAAATGACACAAACGTCAGTCATATTACAATGGATTAATGAATTGACGTATGTTAATACTACTATATATAAAAGAATGAACTTTAGTAATAAATAATAATTATTACTCTTATAAACAATATTTTGCGTAAAAGTACTGTTTATTTCCATTTATAATAAGTTCAAGAGCAGACAAATGAATCTATGATCATCAGGATCACACAAGTGTTTCCTTTTAGAGCGGGGTAATGTCTGGAAGGAGGCAAGCGGGAGACTTTGGGGATCCACGTAATCTTTTATAATTTTTGAGTGATGGTTATATGGATATGTTTGCTATAGGCGAAGAAATAAATGCAATAAAGTAAAAATGCGACTGGGCATGGGGGCTCATGCCTGTAATCCCAGCACTTTGGGAGGCCAAGGAGGGCATATCACCTAAGGTCAGGAATTTGAGACTAGCCTGGCCAACATGATGAAATCCCATCTCTACTAAAAGCACAAAAACAAAAATTAGCTGGGCGTGGTAGGGGGCACCTGTAATCCCAGCTCCTTGGAGGCTGAGGCAGGAGAATTACTTGAACCCAGGAGGCAGAAGTTGCAGTGAGCCAAGACTGCGTCACTGCACTCCAGCCTGGGCAACAGAGTGAGATTCTGTCTCAATAAAAAATAAAATAAAATAATTAAAGTAAAAATGCATTTAGTTTTGTGCAGTTTACTTTGTGTTATAGTTATAATAAAGTTAAAAAGCAAGTATGGTGCAGCTGGCATGTTATGTTGCACACTGGAAGAAGCAAATATACTTAGGATTATAGCAATGTATATATAGCACTTAAATTTAACTTCGAGAAGCTGCACACACCCTTACAATTGCAATATGTGTATAGGTTGATTGTAGTCTATAGTAGTCACCTACCCTTTTATCCTGAGCATTTTTAGCTGTTAATTAACAAACTCATAAATAAGTTTGCCAAATTACTTGTAATGAGAAAGCAAGGCCAGGAGAACTGGTGACAAGCTTTCTACACAACACCATAATTTAAATGCTACTAGGTGTCACTCTAACAGGTATAGAGCCAACAGTTATTGAAATAGGGCTCCAATAATTGCAAAACAGGCATAATTTTCAAGCAAATGTGAACGTTTTACATCAGTTTGTCATTTTGCAAAGCACGAAGTAATTCTTAACAAGTTTTAAAATAACAGTATCATATTTACCAGTATTTCCCATCAAAATAGGGTTTAGAAATCAATAACAACAAGTATATATTTCACACAACACATATTTGGAATCCACTACCAACAGACTCAGGTATCAGAAAAGAAATACTAATGGAAATACACAATTTCACATTTGGTCTTACAAATATCAAGAACATTGAGAAAAAATGAGCATCGGATGTGATCTGAACGGCCCTTAAAATAGACACTTTGTATATCGTTTCACAGGTCAGTGAAGGATGGAAACTATTCAGTAAGTGTGGCTATAAGTTTGCTTATTCATTGAAAACAAACAAACAAACAAACTGGATCCCTACTTTGCACTATCCAAAAGTCAACTTTACATGAAATCAAGTCTTAAAATGTGAGTGACAAAACTCAAAGACTTTATAAACACAGCCAGTAAGGGGCATTGTTGTATGAGGTAGGGAGCGCTTTAAAATAAGATAAAAGGTGTTAAGAATGACAGGTTGATGAATTTTACTACATTAAGAACAGTTCACACATTCATAGCACACACTCACATGCCCACAAATAAATTGCCAAAAGGAAAATGAAAAGATAAGCCCAAAACTAGGAGATTATCTCTTTAGCCGTATGCTAAGTACAGAGGCTGAAACAGAATAAATATTCAAAAAAATGTTTTTGAATTATTATAAGGGACAGAGGGAAGAAAGGAGAGAAGGAGAAAGGGAGTCAAATGTTAACGTTCTTCCCATGACTCATCCTAAATTAGGCACCAATTCTCCCAGTGGGAAAGACAGCCCTTCGTGGAGTCATTAACACTTTCTCTAATGGTGCCTCTGCAATCATTTGTATATATAGACAGCTAGGCAAGAACTGCAGTGTGCAACTATAGGGCAGTGTGTGTGTGCTCGCGCGTGTGTGTGTCCCTCTAACAGCGTATTATCATGGGAACAATTGTAGGGAGAACAAAACCCAAAATAGGCTTTAATACCCAGCAGGCCTGAGGTCAAACCAGCCTCTTAATTGGTACACGATCTTGGTCATTTTACTTAGCCTCTTTGATCCTCAGTTTCTGTACCTACAAAACTTGGATAATATGTGGCATGCAAGTTTGGTGTGAGAATGAAATGAGCTTCAGATAATCTGTTTGAAACGCCTAGGACAGTATGTGTCACAGATTCGGTGCTCAGAACTATTTATTTCCTCCCTAAAGGGTTTGAACTCCAGGCTTCACTCACATCCACACACTGCCTCAAATGCCTGAGTAACCAGGAGCTGCCGCATCTCTCTCCTGGTCCAGGGTAGATAAAACAGCTGAGGACATTCAGGAACTTAGATCTCTGCCGTCTCAGCACCCTAGTGAATGAAAAAGCCGACATGAGCATAAGCCAAGCATACGTTCTTCCAAACTAGAGCTCAAAGCCACTGCAACACGCAGCTGGAATTCTGAATGTCGGAAACATTTCCCACTGCGCCGCTGGGTGGGTAATTCCCTGACCAAGCTGAAACAGGGACCTTTACAAGAGCCTCCAAGGTCTGAATGAAATGTTTTCCCTGGCTCTGGACTCCTGCCCTGGATTAGCAGCAGAGACATTAGCAAAACACTGACCGCAGGTTTTTATTTTCTTTTCAGTGGAATGTGGCTTGGTCCTCAGGACTGATGGTGGGTTATTTCTCCTTACATAACCATTTCTTCTCTGGAGACCATTTAGATATTAACAGGAAAGGCAAAGCTCTTTTTGTGCCCTATAAGCTGGACCACCTATTTGAAGAAGCCCCAACAATAGTAAAGACAGTCCAGGTTGTCCCAAATCTGAGAAGGGTGTAAAAGCATAGATGCTCAGTGAAAAAGGAACATGCAGGTTTTGACATCCAGCTCTCATTCAGAGATACACACATATACATGCATACACACACACACACACACGCCTGTAGAAAGAGAATGAGAGAGATGCTGAAAAGAAGGTAAAGAGGTTGCAGCATCAGTGACTTCTTCCAAATCTTTGTCTTAGTTTTTGCTGATCTAACATGTTGGTTTCCATAGCAACCTAGTGTGGCCTGGATAACAAGTGAGGTTCATTTCAGAGAGTTCTGCAGAGCCAGGCAGAGCATTTTCAACGAAAGTTCCTTCTTGTCTCCCAGGAACTGCAGTCACTGGATTTCAGGAGGTATTAATACATGTGAACTTGGTAACAAAGACACTCTCTAGCCTGGAAAAATAAAATTTCCTGCTCCTTTTAGTTTTGAGATTCTAAAATTAGCTATAAGAGAGGAAGGCTTTACAAAATCCATGTTATCCATGCTTAAACAAAAAGACAGATATTCTAAAACAAAGGATCATTTATCCTCTAAAGCAGAGATCCAATTGTTTTTAAGGTTCATGATCACAAGAGAGGGTGAAAAATTAGAAGAGGTCAGACTGGAGGAAAGGGTGGGTAAAGATGAGAAATTTTGGTGGGAGTGTTACAGAAACTTAAATTGCTGTTAAAGAGTAGATTGTAGTAGTAAAATGTGTAAATAGGTTTATTAGGTTCTTCCATAGCTCATAGGAGCTATAAACTTTTACATCACGGAGATATGACTTGAGATGTCATGTAATTTATACATATCAAAAACAAGCACCTAAACAGGAAATGACGAATTCTATGGAGCTGTGATGATCCCAATGTAAGAATACAGAGAAAAATCATTAACTTGCTCATCATATGTTTGGGAAATTGGGGCTGGACATGAGGAACTGGAGAGTATCACAGAATACTTCTCAAAGGAGACAAAGTCGGCAGTCTTCAAGGAGACACAGGTGTTAGTGCCTCAGCAAGGGAAACCAGAGCATTGAGGAAGAACATATCAGTGAAGGGAAACCATCTAGAAATATGTTAAGGTGAGGTGCAAAATAGCCTGTATGGGGACAGAGGTATAGGCAAATGGAATTAAATTGTAAAATAGAGTCTGAAGGGAGGTGAATTTGGAAAGACAGTTAAGGACCAACATGTGAAGAGTGTTTAGACTAAAGAGCTTCTACTTCCCGTGATCAGCGATGAGGACAGTTGGAAAGAGGTCAAATGCATGGCAGAGGCATGACCAGTGAGCCTTTAGACAACCATTGTGACCATGCCTGTGGAGAATGACCTGGATGTGCCTGAAGCCAGCAAGCTGATACACAGGTTACTAAACAGATTAGGCAAAAGGAAGATGACACTCAGGACTAGGCCAGTAGCGGTCTGGAAGAAGACAGTTGACATATTTAAGAATGGTGGGTGTCGTCAACTTGTGTAGGTGAGTGATTGGAGGGGGTTGATTAGGAAGTGAAGGAGAGAGTGAGGTATCACAGATACTCTCAGGTGATCATGAACTGGAGCATGGATGGGCTAGGAGAAGGACTTAGGAACATATGAAATTAATTCATAGGCTTCCAAAACTGATATTGCCTTTCCATATTGTTCTTATGTTCAGATTGAACACTAACAAATCTGGATTTGAATTAAAATTATTTTTATGACACATTTGGAAGGACAAAGTGTGAGATTGAACAGGGTATTTTTAAGAAGAGTAATGGAGAAAGACTGCATTTATCATATTACAACATCCTAAAGTTATAACAATAAAATTCCTGTGGGATCCAAGGGAACCAAAGCAGTGAAAACATATAGAAAGTTAAGAAAGAGAAAAAAGTATTTATAAACATTGAGGGCATGTTGATATGTTTGGTTTATTCGTGAGGTAATGGCAGAGCACCTGGTTACACTTCTGAAAAATAATGTGTAGTCCCTAATTCATTACCAAGTTAAATATTCCTATACTAAATCAAAAATTTAAAATATATATGTGTGTATACAAATATATATCTGCATTCTTATATGAAGGAATGAAAAAGCTTTACCAACTATGAATCCAGTTATTTACCAACTATTAGAAGAAAATATGGATAATTTGGATTACAAGAATGTTATATCAAAAGACACCATAAATGTAATTGAAAGACAATGAACTGGCATAAAATCTGTAGTAATACATAACAGCAAAGTTCATACTTTAAATAACTGTAGTAAAATGATATAAAAAAGAAAAACAAATCCTGGTGAAAAAAAATCATCAAAAAATGTGACTAGGAAAAGCATAAAAATGATTATAAATATACCATATACGTATATATATATATAATATATAAGTAAAAAATTCAATCTCACTAGAAATATTTTCAAAGACAAAAAAATAACAATGGTGGCAGGAATACTGCTTGTCAAGGCTTTCTAGGAAACAGTTTAATGTCATGTGTCAAAGTAGTACACTTTGACCTATAAATTCCATTTCCAGGCATCTATCTGAAAATAGTGCAAAAGAATAGCCATTGCCATGCTGTTTACAAATGCAAAAATTGAAAAGAATCTAAATTATTCAATAGCTGGAAGTACTTATTTAAATTATGGTATATTTACACAGTAGAATTACATATCTATAAAAAATGAAAAGTTATATAGGCATATTCCTCAATATAGAAAATCTCTTTCCAGGACACTAGATGTCAGCTACATGAATGCAGAGTTTTTATGTATTCTGTTCACTATCATAGCTCTAGAGCCTAGACTCGAACAAAGTAGACTGTCAATAAATATATTTTGAAAATATGTTTGTTAAACATGGTAGCCAGAACTCTAAAATGCCCCATAACTTTTGCCCCAGTGGCATTCCCATGATATGCTACATTACACGGCAAAAGGGATTTTGCAGATGTAATTATGGTTACTTATCAGTTGATCTTAAGATAGGGGAGGTCATCCTGGTAGACCTAACCTAATGGCAAGAGCCCTTTGAAAATAGGAATTTTCCCAGGTAATAGTAGAAGGTTAGAGAGATTAGAAGTGTGCAAGAGATTTGATGTGGAGGAGACTGTCCATTGCTGAGATAGAGGGTCACCGTCAAGGACCTGAGAGGAGAGTCTAGGAGCAAAATTGGTCCGTGGCCAGCACCCAGCAAGAATAAAAAAGGTCCTCAGTTTTGCAGTGACAAAAAATTCAAGTCTGCCCACGACCAGAATGAGCTTGAAAGCAGATTCTTCCCCAGGGCCTCCAGATAAGAGCCCAGCTGGGCACATTATCTTGACTTTGTCCTTGTGAGATCCTAAGCAGAGAATCCAATCGAGCCTGCCTGGACATCTGACCTGCAGAACTATGAGATAAATGGAAGTTGTTTTCAGCTAAATTTGTGATAAGTTGGTGTTTAGCAATAGGAAGCTAAAAAATTAGACAAAATAAGCAAGTTACAAACAGCATATACAGTATGATTCCCTTTTTCGTTTATATATTCATGTATTTATGTGTTTATAGAAGAAAACCAAACAAAACACATGCACAATGATGTTAACAGTAGGGTTTTTGTTGGTAAGTTAAATTAAATTAAACAGAACTAGTTTCATTTAACTAGTAGACAACTGGGAAGTCTGATACCCTATGATTGTCATGGGCTAAATCTCATGCAAATAAACTTAAGTCTTTTTCAAATGACACATGACCATGGGAATTAATCTCTTCTTGCTGTTTGTTCACAGAGAAGAATAGTTCTGGCTTTGAGATCTGAAAAATCAGAGTTCAAATCCTAACTTCACTGCTTAGGAGGTTTTTAAACTAGGGTGATTTAAATAACCTCTTATAGTTTTAGTTTCCTACCATATGAAATCTGAATGAGAATACTCACCAGTGAGGATCATTATGAAGATTCGATCGGATGATAAATGCAGAAGACATAGTGCCACCATTACTAAGTACCTGGCCAACTCTATCACCTACATTCACTTAGTTGTTGTTCTTAATGCTTTGATAAGCATTGAACTCCTTTAAGAGTTTCCATTTTGGTCTTTCTCAGGATCCTTCTGTAAGCATGTCATAGTATTCTCTAGTGTCTAGTACAGTGCCTGGCAAATACTAAGTGCTTAGTAACTTTTGGTTCATTTAATTCAGGAATGAGTAAAATGAATATTGGTAAATATTGAATGTTTGACTCCCAAGACAATGCAGACTGCAGTCACACAGCACTACCACGAGATGTCAGTATAAATAGGAAAGTGCTACAACTCGGGACTGTTCTGGACCATCTTCCCCATTCCTCTTCTAGGGTTCCTGGGAAAACACACAACTGCATTACCGGAGGCAGAAAGCAACCTGCCAGGACTTTGCTCACCTCTCTCCTATTTTCACTGTGTGATTTAATGCCTTAAAAACACAATTCCTGATTTACAGAGAAAAAATATCTCTGCTGGGCTTGCTATAAATAAAGACCCAAGAGACCTCATTTGGGGCCACTTCTATATGCACACCCTCTTTCCTGTCCCTGCCTTAAGTCTACATTTCTGGGCTTGGATAAGGAAGTGGTGCCATAAGGAAGGACATTCAGAGTCAAATTCCGATTCCTTTACTTACCAGTTGTGTGTATGTGCAGGTTTCTCAACCTTTCTGAGCTTCATTTTATCATATGAAAAAATAAGAAAACCAATATATAGAGATTACTGGTGTAATGTTGCAACTTTGGAGACTTAAGCGGAATAACCTTCTCTAAAGACTAGTTCCAAGACTGTCCTGGTATCAAAAGGAAGCATTTTCTTTGCAGTTCTGGATGGATATGGACAGTGATCCCACAACTACTTGGCCTAGAGCGTTCTATGTCCAACAGGTGCGCAAGTCTCTGAAAAAGGCTTACTTTGACATGGCCCCCAATGGTAATTTACACTTGCAAAAACACACTCTATGGAGTACAAAGATTGTTCCTCAGTTCAGCAGACTCTAAAAAAAGGGTATGGATGTCATTGTCTCTCTGGCTTCCTGTGGTCTCCATAAAACCTCCAAGCAGAGTATTTTGGGCTCATAAAAATGTCCGCAGCCCATTTCTCATCTGCTTTAATGATGTTTCCTAATGGTTAACATTGAGATTGGCATCTTTTCTCTGGGGAAAGTGTTGTGAGACTGGCTTTCCCTTTCCCCAAAATAGCTGGTGCAAACAGCCCATGAGGTGGAATGCGGAGCTATGATTTTTTTTCTCTTCCCATGAAGAGATATATCCTCCAAGATATGGGAACTCTACCTCATTTTTTTGCAGTAACAGGCAGCGTGGCCCCATTGCCACTGGGAAACAGTTGACAGACCCATTCAAAGAACTCCTTCATGGTGTGCCCACCAGGAGGGAAGAATGAAATAGATAATAAAGAAAAAGATATTACGTAGCATAGATTATGTGTGAAAGGGGTTTATGATCTATACTTTATAGATTAAAAAATCTTGTTTTAGAAAGAAGCACATTATTTTGTTTAAAATATAGACTCACGTCACTTGACCGGGCCACTTCAAGGAAGCTAAGATAAAATCCAGTCATGCCCATAAATAGCTTTAGGGATAAACATCATCCTGACACACAGAACTGTGATGAGAATGTGGTGGGGTGGAGGAAGGGGGAAAGGTGCATACTAAACAGAATGCCCTGAAAATGTAGGGGAAGGAGCAGTTCATTTTCACTGGAAACTTCTTAGAACCTGGCTGGTTGAAACAAGCCCATCCCTCTGTCATCATTTAGGGCACACCTGCTCTCTGTGGGCATCCTATGGAGTACAGCACTGCCTCCATCACTCACATTAACACCAGTGTAAGTGGGGACTCCTAGAGTCCAACCATGCAGTAACTCTATGCAGGGCTAGGCTTTTTACTGGGTCCTGGGCATAAATGGATGAGTAATGTCCAATTTCTGTCCTGCAGGGGCTCACAACATAGTGAAAGTAAAAATGCATAAAAATGCATTAAAAAAAATTTTTTTAAGTACTTTTAGAGAAATGAAGAGGTGCTTTTGTGGCATGGCAGAGCTAAGCACCCAGTTGCTGAATCTCCCTTGGCCGACAGAAGCTGCTTCTTTTCTGAGTCACAATTTGCTGAAGAACATATTGCTGCTCCCTTTTGGTGTTACGTTTGATTTTACATAACAGAAATGTTATTTTTCTGATGACTTTGCTTTGTGTTTGTACTTAAGTGGTTGAGGAATACCCTCAAGGGCATCATAAAGATCTAAATTTGAATTCTGGCTCCTACCCCTTGGTCCTTTAGTTTCTTAATCTTCCCAAAACAGGAAAAACAGTACATCATTGATTTTTTAAAAATTTGTTGCTGTTGTGGGAAAGGGGATATTAATGAAGATGATATGTGTATTTTCCATCACAGTGGCTACCGCCTAGTAGAAACTCCGTAAGCAATGACCCTCTCGTGCCCCACCCCAAGTCCATAGCTCTATCTGGACAGGCAGGCATGCACATGTGCTGCTATGTAAATAGTGCTGCTAATAATAAAGCTAAACACTACTATCCAACCTCTTGTGGGTAACGGTTATGTCTTTCTTCTTCCATTGCAATCATAGCTGTTGATTTTACTGCTGCTGCCTTCTTTGCTAGGAATGACGTCTATTGATCTTTTTCTGTCCTAGAGTCCTCTTCTTCCATCCCCCAGGAAACGACTTTCAGCAACCACAGTATTAGGAGGTGGTGAAAAAGTTTAACCTGCAGGTGGAGAGATGAGAAACTCATTATTCTTCAGCATCTTTTGTGATTCTAATTTTCTTTCAGATGCTCTTCCTCTCCCACCCCTCCCCCCAAATTATGTTGCATCTGGGTGTCTAAATCCTGCTCACAGCTGTGCCAGTGCCTTCTCCACTCTTCCCATCTGCCTGTTTGTTTTTCTTGGTTTTAGTTTGCAGTCTGCTATTTTGTATAAGCAAAATTATCCTTTCATGTCTTACCCATTTCGGCAGTTTCTTCTGGATATTGTAAACTGCAGCATCTGTGGTGCTTGTCTTCTAATTATATTTCCAGCCTCCTAATAGGAAGGGTGAACAGGCATACGGAATAGCAATATGAAGCTTTCTGTATCTCTGACCTCCATGGAGGACTCCTCGCAGAATCTCCAAAGCTTTCTAGGGAGATTCATTGAGGCTGGCTTCCTAAGATAACGCACAAACTTCTGTTCTATAGAGATGACTAGAACACAGATTTAGACAGAGCTCCTGGGCACATTTTCCACATAAATGAGTCATCATGCCTGTAAAAGAATGACTCTATAAGTAGTTACATATCTCCACTCTCTTGGTTCTACTAATGTTCACATTATTGCTTATTTTTAAACTAATTTGAACAGCTGAATTACAGTAAGAACAAAGACAGCAGGATTAAGAGTCAAGAGACCTAGGTTTGAGACCCAGTGTCGATACTCAGTTGCTGGGGCTTTAAAGAGGGTCACTCAACCTTCTTTGGTTTAAATTTCCAAATCAGTTAAATTGGCAGTGGGACTAGATAATTCACCAGCAGAATGAGCAAACTGGACTTCATAAACCCATGGATCATTCTAGCGATACTGTATTAGGAGTTAGAAAAACCCAAATGAACTGAATATGCTCTGTCCCTGTCCTAAAGGAGCTCACAGTCTAATAATGGGAGAGAGAAATAAGGATACGAATGATCTTAGTACACAACGTGCAAGCACAAAAGCAGGAACCGTTCTCTTCATCGTTTATAGATTGATCTGTTCCAGGGTCCAACAACTATTTTTTTTTTGTAAATGGCAAAATAATACATATTTTAGGCTTTGCAGCCCATACGATCTCTGGTGCAACTACTCTGCCATGATAGTATGAAAGCAGCCATAGATAATAAGCAAACAAAGGAGTGTGGCCGTGTTCTAGTAAAGGGGTATTTATAAAAGCAGGTAGGAGGCTGGACTTGGCCCACAGGCTGCAGTTCATTCACCCCTGATCTATTCACAAACAAATCTCATTGAGGTTTGCTCTGGGAGTGGCTGCTCTGTTCTCTTCTAAGGAAGAGAAACTCCATACTATGACTGCAAGGCCCTGTAAGCTGCAGTTCCTATCTCTGCACCAGGGTCCCCTTTCTCCTCCTTCCTGCTCCAGGGTCCTCTTTAGCTTCTTGTCTCCTCACTGCCCTCATTGCAACGCCATGGAAGCTGCAGAGTTTCTCTTCAGCACGGCATACTCCTTCCTGCCTGGCATCAGGCTTCTTATACCATGCTCTTCGCTCCACACTGCCCTGCTTGGCCAAGGTACTGTCTATCATACTTCAGACAGCAACTCATACACCCCCACTCCCACCTCAAGGAAGCCTTCCTCGATTCCCCAAACCAAGTCTACTTCTGTGAGTCTATACCCTTCCAGCCCCCTATATATGTCTTTTCATAGTACTTATCACCGACGTAATTTCTTACTTAATTTTGTAAACAGATCTTTAATTCTTTTTCTCTCTTAAAAAAGAGTCAGATTCACGCGAAGAGCACTCAGGTATAGCATGCTTTTTTACAGTGTCTATTTAGAATTTAAAACAGAGCCTAGGATAGAATAAACCCTCAAGACCCTTGATATAGTTTGGATATTTGTCCCCGCCCAAATCTCATGTTGAATTGTAATCCTCAAAGCTGGAGGTGGGGCCTGGTGGGAGGTGTTTGGATCACGGGGGCGGACCGCTCATGAGTTGGTGCTATCTTCCTGTGTGAGTTCTCCAGAGATCTGCTCATTTTAAAAGGGCACACCTCCTCCACTTCCTGTCTCTGGCCTGCCTCTGTTTTCGCCATGCGAAGGGATAGCTCCCCCTTTACTTTCTGCCATGATTGAAAGTTTCCTGAGGCCACCTCCGAAGCCAAGCAGATGCTCCACCATGCTTCTAGTAAAGCCTGAAGAATCGTGAGCCAATCAAATCTATTTTCTTTATACATTAACCAGTCTCAAGTATTTCCTCATAGCAATGTAAGAACAGCCCAAAATGTATTGCTGGCTGGATAGATTACACCTGTAATACCAGCACTTTGGGAGGCCGAGGCTGTCGAGGTGGATCGTGAGGTCAGGAGATCGAGACCATCCTGGTTAACACGGTGAAACCCCATCTCTACCAAAAATACAAAAAATTAGCCGGGCGAGGTGGCGACGCCTGTAGTCCCAGCTACTCGGGAGGCTGAGGCAGGAGAATGGCGTGAACCCGGAAGGCGGAGCTTGCAGTGAGCCGAGATCACGCCACTGCACTCCAGCCTGGGCGACAGAGCAAGACTCCATCTCAAAAAAAAAAAAAAAAAAAAAAAAAATTGTCCTTAGGAGCATGCAGTTATTATGTACTGTAACCTGATGAGAATATCAGGTGGCTGGAAATGTTTCATAGAGCAGGTGACAGTCTGAGGTGGGATTTGCAGGCAAATAGGAAGACAAGGAGATTATGTAAAATGTCTTCATGTGGAAGATGGATTTCACTCATTTACGCTTTTCTTCCTCATGGAATCTCAAAATATTTAACATATTATTATTTTTGATTATGTGTATGATTTTTATATTTATACATTTTTTCTGTTTATATTATTTTATATTTAAACATTTATTTATTTCACAAGTTCTGATCAATCTTTAATTATTATTACCAGAGTGTGAGTTAAGTATACGGGTCCCTTTACATTGTTGAATTTTCTCACCCAACCGTAAATTCCTTCTTTATATCAGCTATGCTTTTCTATTAGTGCTGATTTTTATATATAGTCATATAACCACAACCAGAACTTCTGGTTTTTGTCCAAAGATTTACTCTACACATTGACACTTACATGATTATACTAGATTTATTTATATTTAATTTTTAAAATTATATAAATATTATTCATTGTTAAGCATAGATAGATGCAATTCCAAGACTTACGGATTCCCCAAAAGTGAATATTCCTACTTGGTAAGATTAAGTGGTTTTTCTTTCTTTAATTTACTTTACTTAGCATGCAACAATATAATCTATTTCATGTTTGTACCAGGCCTTTCTTATTTATTCCCTACCTTCCTGCCACTCGTTACTCACACATGCAGGGTTTCTATTTGCCTTTTTTCTTCCAGCATTATTTCTCCATAACATATTAGTATATGTTTACTGTCATCCAAACTCTCGATCATACTTTCTATCCATTACATCCACCAATTTTTTTTTTTTTTTTTTTTCCTGAAAATCTCCCTCTCTACCTTTCTCCCTGATCTGCACTTCACAGCCTTTCTCCTCTTTCCCCAACTGGTTTGTTGCTTTCAGGCTATATGCGAGCATCCCAGCACAGCCCCTTAGGCTTCTTCTGGGCAGATTCTGTTTGCTTTCCTGGTTGCCTCCTTCACTTTACTGAAATAATCCCCAGGTAAAGCCCTACAAAGAAATGAATAATAAAAAAAATGGTTGACCTCTTCCCTACCTGAAAAGAAATATATTTTTATGCCTGATACATAATTTGGTTCATGTATCATTTATGATGCATTCTATACCCCAAAATGGCTTAGGTAATAGAGATTCTTAATTATCTCAAATAACAGGAAATCTGGAGGTAGGTGGTACCAGGCTAGGTTCAGTAGCTAAACAATGTTATCAATGACCCAGGCTCTTTCCATTATTCTACTTAGCCATTCACAGTATGTTGGCTTATGACCTCCTGGTCACAAGTTGGATGACACAGATCCAAACATAATATCCTCAAAGAACTGAGTTGAGGCAGGGCGAAGAGCTGTAAGGGGAAAAAAAGATTTTCCTGAATAGCTCTATCTTCTTTATCAGGAAAACAGAAATGTTTTCCAGGAGCCCCTGAAGACGTCTTGGTTAGAATCGCATTATAATCCCATGCTTCAAATAATCAATATCAAAGAGAAGAGATATTGTCATGATTGATTTAGACTAATAATGATTCATCCTCCAGGACTGTGGAAGGCTCCCTCCTTAGCATATTTTTGCTCAAGAAATGCCTTTAAAACTGGAAATTTGCTTACAAATAGGCAGAGAAGAAATAGTTGGTGGGTAGGAAGTCAAAACTTTCCACCACTTTTGAGCTATAGTGTTCTCTGTTGAAAAACTATCCTCTGAATGTATTAAAGCATTGCTCTATTGTGTGTGTGTGTGTGTGTGTGTGTGTGTGTTTTGAGATGGAGTCTTGTTATGTTGCCCAGGCTGGAGTGCAGTGGTGTGATCTCAGCTCACTGCAACCTCTGCCTCCTGGGTTCAAGCAAGTTTCCTGCCTCAGCCTGACAAACAGCTGGGACTACAGGCATGCACCACCATGCCTGGCTATTTTTTGTATTTTTAGTAGAGTTGGGGTTTCACCCTGTTGGCCAGGCTGGTCTTGAACTCCTGAACTCAAGTGAGTTGCTCCCACCTCACCTTCCCAAAGTGCTGGGCTCACAGGCATGAGCCACCGCACCTGGCCCTCTGCTGTGTTTTTGCATCTTGTATTGCTAACGAGAAATCCAGTGCCTGTTCCTTTTCATTCCTATGATGCTTTTAAAATCTTCTTTTATTCCAGTGTTGAAAATTTCATAAGGGTGTGTCTAATTGTGACTTTCTTTCTTTTTCTTTTTTTTCTTTGTTTTTAACTTCTGCCCTTCATCTTTGAAAATCTTTCTAAAAACATGATTTATTTGAGATCATGGAGCTGGCTATTTGCTAAGGCAAAACTCAGACTTATTTCCAACTAGCACTGAATGCTGACCTGTTTTACTTCCTTCATGCACTCTCCACAATCCAGTTCTGTTTCAGTTTGGAACCTGCCACCCCCCTCCAAAATTATCTCCAGATTTTGAATTCATTACACACTTGGTTGCCAAATTACTTATCCTAATGAAGCCAAGGCCAGCATTTTGCTCTCTACCTTAAACACTTCTCTATTTTTGACGAAACCCTATCTTTTCCTCCACGTCCCGTCTGTGCACCAGGTGGGCTTACTGATCAGCAGTGAGCCAGGAGGGAATCAGGAACCATTAAGTTCTCCTTAAGCACAAGTGCAATTCACTGATGGACATCCATCATGCCTCCGTTCATACTAAATTGTTTAAATCTTATTTTTGTCAATATAATAAGCTAGGCATTTACAAATCTGTAAAAGTCACTTGTACAAGACAAGATCATCTCCATAATCCACTATTGCTGTTAATTTAAACTACCAAGTTTTGGGGGTCCTTTGTTAGGCAATAACAGAAACTAAGAAATTGATTAGAAGGCTGAATGAACTATTTTGAAAGAATATATAGAATATTTTGAAAGAGTGCATGTGCGTGTGTGGGTGTGTGTACGTGCGTGCATCTCAGAATAATAAAGGATATAGTAAGAGGCCAAAAATAATGAGAAACAGAAACAAACCACTGGAGACAACTGCTGCCCTGGTATATCAGTTAATACCACATGAGTAAAGGTTAAACCACCATGGACCTCTATATAAAGTCAAGACTCCAAAAGAGCAATGTCCTCAAGGGATGGATAAAATTCAAGAAAAAAACCAACAAACTCTAAGGGAGCATAGAAGGACACTGAACTGTATCAACTTTGACTGTAGGTGGAGGCCGGCAAATGTCTTCTCTTAGACTTTATAACCCCATGTTTCCATTGCCCACACAGCCCACAAGAACCCCACCGGGCATTTGTTTGATATGGTCCTAAACTGGTAGTACTCCCAGGGGAAGATAATTCTGTATGTGAGCCAAACCTCATGCCCAGCCTCAAGTAAGTCACAAAATAAATCTCACCTGTATTACAGGTACTGTCTTCCTAGTCTTTGCTACATTTGATTCAAGTTGAGCTAAAATTTACCTACCTTCATGTTTTAGGGGTGAATTTTCTTTTCCAATTTTGCCTTGGCCTTTCTGAAATACCATGTCATCACTCAGATGATTGGTGAATATTGATTAGGTGGTGCCCTAAAGATTAGCAAATCTATATGAGTAAGAAGAATGTTTATATTTAAGATTAGATATGACTAAATTTAATTCTAGTGCTATAATAAAGCTTAAAATAGTGTTTTGCTTCCTTGACTTGAGGCATGGTGTATTCCTACCTTGAAAGCTTTTCTCCTGTTTCTAGTTTGAGGAATTCTTTTATTTTTTAAAGTTTCCCTGACATACTGCCCCATTACCTTTTTTACCATATAAGCAGAAGAGTTCATTGCCTTTTTTTTTTCTGTGTTCTTACTGCACCTTATTCTTCAGGATAACACTTAGCTGTGTGGCTTTCCCTCCGCACAATTAGGAGCCCTTGGAAGACAAAATCTATGACTCCTTAAAGTCACTGTCCCTAGCATCTAACAAAGAATCTGACACACAGAGGACACCTCATGTTCACTGCATTTAATACATATACATACTTTGAATCCAAAATTAAATTGGAAGAGAATGCAGGCTCAATGTCTCTCGCCCTTACATAGAAAACTTCCAGTGTAGACCACAGGACAAAAATCAAAGTAATCCACCCTCCCACATTTCCCACATCCTTCAAGTCACACTACACTGAGTAAAGGTCTCCCGACGCTTTGGCAATACCCGTGTGTCTTTCTTTAACAACCAGAAATTATGAGGCCTGGACAGGATGCAAATTGTTCTCAGTCAGCCTGGGAAATAGCTAAGGGAACACGAGGCAGATGAAAATGATCTGTTTTGTCTTTCCTTCCTTGGACTTTGGGAAGCAATGTCACCTTCGATAAACATCAAAAATATAAGGAGCACAGAAATCAAGTGAGGGGGTGCCCTTCTTTCCCGTCCATCACCATTCCGGAAATGGCCCTCCGATGCTGCTTTATTCTTGGTCTTGAGCCTTCAAGAGCTCTCATGTCCCAACCTGTCTTTAAGACACAAGGAGAGATTTAGTGCCAAGCTGAGGTAGGACATCCGCCTTGAGTGGCTATAGCCACACAGGTCTGTTACTCAGTATCATGGCAGAAAGAACAGACCTAATGAGTCAGAAGCTGCATTTTTACAAGACCCCAGGTCAATCGTATCACATTAAAGTCTGGCGCAGTTTGGTATGGCCCTAAGTTGGTAGCACACCAGGTAAAGACAATTCTGTGTGTGAGCTAAACCTTTTAATTAGTTTGAACTGCTAGAAAACTGAATCCAATTTAGTTACCAATGAAGAAAAACAACTTGGATATCTGGAGTCACATCAAATGTTTGAGGATAAACTTCAGGTTTATTTCCAACTTCACTTTGGAATCGCCTGGAGAACTTTTTAAAAATACACATCTGGACTATTCGCAATAGCAAAGACAGGGAATCAACCCATTCAAATGCCCATCAATGATACAGTAGATAAAGAAAATGTGGTACATACACACCATAGAATGCTATGCAGTCATAAAAAGAAAAGAGATTATGTCCTTTGCAGGGACATGGATGAAGCTGGAAGCCATCGTCCTCAGCAAACTATCGCAGGAACAGAAAACCAAACACCACATGTGCTCACTTATAAAAGGAAGCTGAACAATGAGAACACATGGACACAGGGAGGGGACAACACACACGGGGTCTATGAGTGGAAGGCAGCGTAGGAGGACAGTATCAGAAAAATTAGCTTATGTATGCCGGGCTTAATACCTAGATGATGGGTTGATAGGTGCAACAAACCATCATGGCACACATGTACCTGTGTAGCAAACTTCCACATCCCCCTCATGTACCCTGGAACTTAAAACAAAATACAATTAAAATTAAATACACAGATGGGCCACACCCATTGGATATTCTTAATTAATTAGTCTAAGGTGGGACCAGGGCATAGGCGTTTTAAAAATCTCCAGTGGTGGTTCTGATGCACAGCGATGTTTGAGAACCATCGATCTCAGTAAGAGCAGAAAAACCCAGTGGAGGAAAGTGGTGGATCAACCGTAGATAGCACTGGGACTAGAGCTGAGGTTTGTGGACTGCTAGTAAGCACCCTTTAAAATCTCACTGTGTCCTTATGTGCCCGAAGTTCATCCCCAAACATCTGATGTGACTCCACATTTCCAAGTTGTCTTTCTTCATTGGCAAGTAAATTGGGTTCAGTTTTCTATCAGTTCAAACTAACTAGAAGTTTGTCAAACCTGCAGAGCAGTGAAAAGTAAGGATCCCTCCTTTTCCAGGGATTATGTTTAATGATTCATTACATAAAATAGACTTCCTGCCTTGTGGGAGGTACTGCGTTAGTGCTTGGACCACAGAAGTGGGAACAACAAAGAATCTGAAATTACTTTGCCATTTAGTGAGCCCTGTTCCCATGTGCATCACCATAGGGCACATCCAAAGGAAGTTAATGGAGCCAAGAGTATTAAGACAAGGAGGTGGAGCAATCCGTTCTCCAGTTTCCCTGAAGATATCACACAACATGCACTTCCCTCAGGAAGCGGTCTCTCACCGAATCTCTGAAACATTAAAAATATTGTAATAGCCTTAGAAAAAGAAGGGAAGTTTATATTTTTAAACCTGACAGCAAAAAAGCATATTTCAGCATTTAAATGTTGCTAAGGAAAAACCTTTTTTATTAATTAAAATATATCAAACAAAACATATAAGTTTTAGGAAGACTATGTTTTATGATTTTTAAATTAATAAGTAGTTAATACTGTAATTGTTTCTTTGCATAAAGGAGCTATTATATAAAATGAGTATATTTAAGATAACCACAGACTCATTCCTTTCCTTTCTTCATATGCAGTACATTTTCTTTAGAAGCCAAATTTGTGCTTTGGAAAAGGCAGCCGAATAGCCAAAGTTGTAATTTTATGAAACCACAAAAGACTCTTCTAAAGGAATCTGACTTGAAAACACACTGCAAGGAAATTAATAGTTTCAGTTCAAACATCCTCTTTAATCCATCTCGTTTTGCCTCTTAAAAAAAAGAGAAGAATGCAGTTGTCAGGCTGACTTAGGAGAAGGACAAGTATTGGGCAACATGTTGTTGGCGTGGGGCTATGGAAGTTCTTTCTGGGGTATCTCAGTGGCCTTCGGGGAGCTGCCAGGGCAGAGATGTGTTGTGTGTCATTATCAATTTGCACTCTGATTTCCTAACAATTCAAGAGGCCTTTTGACAAAAGCCTCCATTTAGATCTAATAATAACTCTGGATTTTTGCTAAACGTCTCACAACCTGGGAACAGGCCCAATTGCTAAACATACTTGCACTGCATGAGTTTCTTTTACTGAGCCCAGAGGGGACAGCCAAGCCGACTAGAAAATGTGTGCGGGGGAAATGTTCTCCCTTTTAAAAGTTATTTTCAAAAGAATTTCTTCAGTTCATTTATGAAGTCCACCTGAAAGATTATTGTAACTGTAGAACAACTGAGGGTTGTCGAGTCCTAGCTGGGATTATAGCAGCTAAAATTCAAATTCAATAGCTGTGCTTTTCCTGTTGCATCATGTAATTGTAATAGCTAATGGATTGACCTATTTCCCCCAACTTAGTCACAGAACATGTAGTCCATTTGCAATATGCTGCAATATCCACGTAAACCTTCCTACATTCTGAAGGGCGTATTCAAAATCTGTCATACTCGATTTCTATTGATTTTTTCTCATAAGGATACATAGAAATGCCTCAGCCGCTTTCTGTCTCAAAATATTTCTTGAATTTGTTCAAAAGGAACAGTATTTCTTAATTGCCTCTTTCTTCTAATCAAGTTCTTATCATTAAAGTAAATATTAAACATTCCTTTGAGAATTGTTCATGTTGTCATATGACAGCCACATTTCCCAGCTTGGGCAAATTATAGGGAGAAGAATATGGGAAAAAGTCAACAGAAATGGGGACTGGTGTGCTGGTATGGGAAGGGACAGGATGGATGGCAGAGTTCAATTCCAAGATCAATAAGTGTGCCACGGCTTTGCTAAAATGTTTTAGATACCTTGCCTTGTCTCTGTAATACTTCCTTAAGTTCTCAAATCATTTTGCCTTTGCATCCCAATTCCTAATCCATTATTTAATTTAGGTAGGTGTTTTCTTCTTCTCCTTCTGTCTCTTTTGAGACATTGGCATGTCCAATATGAAGTAGGGAAGAGGCCCAAGGAGGAGGCAGAAAAGCTCAAGCTATCAAAAACAAAAACAAAAGAAAATTCCCCAACTACTGTTCTGTTACTTTTAGTAGTTCATTAAAAGAGCATTAATGAAGCAGAAGGTTGAAATAATTGATTAAAATGTAGTTTACCATCTATTTGGAAATGTAATAGTCTCCAATTATTTAATTGCTTGCATATGCTGGATATGAGGTTGACAGCATGGGGACAGCATGAAGCAGCTTTACATTATGTCTAGTTGGATCACCCAGTTGGAACTAGAGTGCCTTTAAAAATCTTCCCAAGCATTGGTCATCCAACCTCTCTCTAGACATTTCCAGAAACACAACACTCCTGACGCAAGTCTAGCAGTCAGCTCGTTGCTGTCCAGAAACATTAGAATGTGGTTCCTTACACTGAGTGTGTCTAGCATTCCAGGAATGTCTTCTTTAGGGGATCACTTCCATACTCAGGAGGGTAAGAAAAAAATCCATATTCTCTTCTACATGACTGCTTCTTGGGAAGAGTTGATTCCAAAATTATCATGTCAATATTTATTTAGACTAGAGCTTTTGAAATGCCATATAAACTTCTATGAATAGAGTTCCATCATGGAAAAAGGCCTTTAGCAATTCGTCACATTTGTTTCCATTACTAAACGTAAGAGACAAGGTACTTCTCCAGGAGGAAGAGACATTTTAGTACTTAGTATATATTCAGGTTCTTTCTATACAGCAATTGAAAATCAATAAAAAGTACTTTAAAGTATTCACAATTTAGACTTACATATTCTCTTTTTTGGGAATTAATCCTGAGGAAATCAGCCAAAATTTTGGAAAAGTTTGTAATTCATTTCTATTTTTCAAAAGTATTTTTAAAGAACACACTTTATAGTTTTAAAAGTTGTATTCTTTTAAAAGGGCCTAGAAAAGCTAAATCTCTACAAAGGACACTAAAAGGACACAGAGTGACTGAGCTCACTTCCTTTCATGTTAAAGAAGGTTTATTTTATTATTTTGCATTTTCTCTAATGTCTGAAATCAATGTAGTAAACCATATATTCACCTAGGCCTCACTTTATTACTTAGTAACATGAAAAACAAGGTAATGATGGAATCTTACAAATTCAATATTTGCTAACCACTGCAAAAGGCACGGATCCCATTCCATCAAACACTATTCATTTAGCAGACTAAGCCTGTATTGACAGTCTTAATCTTAACCTAATGATCTGTTTATTTAACAATCATCATTAGAAACCTCTGGCTGCACAGGAAAGGGTGTTCAAAACACTAAATAATTTTGGGATGCCAAGGTGGGTGGATTATTTGAGGTCAGGAGTTTGAGACCAGCCTGGTCAACATGGTGAAACCCTGTCTCTACTAAAAATACAAAAAAAAAAAAAAAATCAGCCAGGCATGATGGTGCACACCTGTAATCCCAGCTACTTGAGGCTGAGGCAGGAGAATCACTTGAGCCTGGGAGGTGGAAGTTGAAGGGAGACAGAGATTGCAGTGAGCCGAGATGGCACCACTGCACTCTACTGTGAGCAAGAGAGTGAGATCCTGTCACAAAACAAAAAACAAACAAACAAAAAAACCTAAATAATTATTCTTGGGCACAATTTTCACAAACAAGATTGTGAAGATTGTGTGCAATTTTGTACTGCAAAGACAAGACACAGTGTCTCCTTGTGGCCATACACAAATGCCACGCCATGTCTCAAGCTAAGTTCAGAGTTTTGCTAATGCAAATGAAGTACTACAGAACAGTTTTGACCCATGTTATCAAATTAACAAAAATTTTTTTCTTCTAAGTCAACATTGTTTTCATAAATCAAAGTCAGTTAGAACTTACTTACTGTGAAGGAATATAATTTATTCGCCAACATATAGTATATAAGTCATTTCTCTGTTACTAATATCTGGAAGAATAATTTGAAGAAAAACAAAACTGAGAATTTCACAGGGGGTGATGTTTACATTATAAAATCACAGTCATAAAATGAGGATTGTGAAATATTGTTAAAACTGTGGCTTTGTCACAGACTGCAATTGCAAATTGTCTGGAATAGTTAAATGGTGAGCTATTCTTAATACCTTTGGCAAAAATTCTACTTGCAGTATGATGACCGGAGACACAGCTGTTGGAGGGAAAAAGTTTATGTCAGTTAAAATCCTGAATTTCTCTGATCTGGAAGCAAAAACTGCCATGAACTCTTTAGGTAAGTCATACACTTATTTATTCACTTACTAAATAATGAATTTATTTATTAATTAAATAATTATACAATAATTAGCCACTCAGTCATTTCCTCATTTCCTCAATCACTATTCAGTAATTTACTGACTCATTAATTTGATCACTCATTCATTCACTTAGTTTTTTCATTGGCTAATGTGTTCTCTATAGCTGCATTAATTTTTATAACCAATATTTACTAAGACATGTTGCTAGGTGATGGCAATAAAGAAATAGGAAAGGTGAAGTCTCTCCCCTCAAGGAGTTAATGATGAAGAAGACAGACAGGTGGCTTTGATCAGTTTTTTACTACAAGCAGGGGAAAAAGCAGTAGGGGTGCTGAAAGAAAGAAATAATTAACTGCGTTGGGAATTTGAGAAGATTTGGCAGTGTAATTTTCACTGTGTCTGCAACATGGAGAGTAAGTCATCAGAAAGGGAATGAACCAGAGAGTCAGGAGGGCTCATGTTAGAAATAGAAGGAAAGTCTTTCCAAGCAGGGAAAGCAACTAGTGCCAGGTACAGAGGTGTGAGAAACTGTACCATATTTAGAAAAATGGTGAATAGTTTAAAGTTTCTGAAGCAATAGGGCAAAGATGGAAAAGATCCTAGATAGGACAAATAGGTTGGGGTCCAGTTGTAAATGGGCTTTCCAACTACTGCTGGAGATTTTAGAGGTTTCATCATGTTTGCACAGGGACAGTGAATGTCTCATAGACCTATTGTTTTCATCATCTTTTTTATCCTCATGATATCTGGATGTAGATATCACCATTTTAAGGAAGTTGAAGCTACTTAGTTGTTTCTGTGTTTGCATCAAACTTTCATACCCCTGCTGTAACTTTGTCTTTAAACTTTTCCATCTTCCTTAATAGAAGATGAGGTTCTTGAAGACAGGAGCTCTAACTCAGTTCCGCACCCTCACTACCTAGCATTGTGCTTCACATATGACAGACACACTCCACAATATCTGAGAAATAGAATAATCCGGGATGAATGAATGAGAAAATTAATGCAGAAATGAAGGATGGTTCGTGGCCAAACTGCTAAGAAGTAACAAGGCAAAGGAAAGAACTGTTTCCTTTCTTCAACTCAGCCCTTATTCCTACACCCCGTAACTATGGTTCATGTTACAAACCACACCAATAAGAACTTTGTCATACTATTTGTTACTGTGATCCTTTCCATGGAAGAAAATGGTTCATTTTACTTATTAATATTAATTAAAATATATATTAATTAACATAGTTGAGCTTACAGTAGATACTATGGCTTTTTCTCCTTTTGTTCTGTTATTATCTGACACTTACTATGTCCTAATTCAGTTAGTAAGTTCTAATTCATTAATGTTCATCAAATGAATGAATCCAGAAATTCTTAAATTAAAAAATGTGATAATTAAGAAAGATATGATGTTGCTTATAAAATATATTAAAATATAAATATAAAAATATAGAAAAATACATAAACTTATAAAACTTAGAGCACATGAGATTCACACCCTTTCAAATCACAAGAGTTCAGATGCCCTCTCTGTGTGTACTGTTATGTTAGCCAGGATTTTAACAACTCATATATTTATAGACACTTCTCAATATTTACCCATCAATTATACTGTTAAATTTATACTCAAATCATATTTTTGTTTTAGCATTTTCATATAAAAATATCATTGGAAAGGATATTAAAGAAAATTATTAATACATAAATCTTTAAAAACCCTCCTATGACACATTTTTCTTTTCCAAAATGCTTGTCTTTTCTGTGTTTGGCTTTTGTCATCATCATGAAGAAACACTTTTCTTCTGCTTTCACTACTTAACACGTCTAAAACAATTTTCATGATTACACAGAGTTGTGTTGTAACTTAGAAGTTGAAGAATAATTTGTTAATTAATCCTTCTCTGACTATTGCTACTTCAATTTTTTTATTTTTTTATTTTTTTATTTTCATTTTTATTTTTTGCCATTTGGTAAATATTCTGGAAAAACAAACCAAATAGTGAAGAAATGAGTTTCCAGGGGTCAAGTAAAAGAAACAGGACTTAAACCGCATCTTCAAAAATTAAGTCTAGCCTTTTCCCCCTGTCATTGCAAGAAATTATATGCCTACTATTTTTTAAATATTTTCTTAAAATGGGATTTTGTATCTAAACATAATGATTCGAGTTCAATACACATTTCTATTGGCCATGATGCTCCTGTGCTCTTGCTTTGCAACATGGCTGAGCCAACTTAACAATGCCCCCCAGAAATGTATGTGTTAGGTTTTGCTACAGTTTCCCCAGCATTCAGGTTATTATGTTTTCATATTGCTAGCTTAGGTAAAAATATGTTTCCCCAGTGTTGCTTTTATTTGCACTGTGATTCCAAAAAGTTCAAATAATAACATTACATTATATTAATGATGGCCTGAAATTCTGGATTTTCACTAAATCAGAATGATGCTTTCCTACATAGTCCTATTCTATGAGATGTGATATATCTTGTAAAAATACATGCAGGATCATGAGCCCAGGATATTTTTGTTATTTGATTATAAGTCTATTTTCTAAATCCCAAAATAAATATGTTCTTTCTCTAGAATCGACCTCATTGTATTCTCTATGTGGCTTATACTTCCAACACAGCTGGGGTAATGATACTCTGTTACTTTTAACTCTAACGTATGTATAGTAAAAATCATGCTGTCTAACCTAAACTTCCCTAAAGATAATTCAATGAAACTATACTTTTGGAAAATATGAAAATTTGTCATAAACTTTTTCCATGATTTGGAAAGTGATAGGGTAAGCAAAACAAAACAACTTTTCAAATGCAGACATTATCACTTTATGTATCATGTATTTCCAAGAGAAGGATTGAGTTTGTGAAACTCTTAGACAGAAGCATAGAATGCTTTGAGCATTCATCCTCGAAAGCAGAGTCATAATTCATGGTCAGGGAATTCTGAATCTAAAGTAACTGATCAAATAATAATAATAATAAAACAAGTTTTCTTATTACTGGTTTACAATGTCTGCTAACAAATGGATTATTTTTTCTAAACTCTTGTTTATTTTCCAACAAATCATATACACCTGATTATTAATTGTGGCCCCCCCTCAGCCTCCCAAAGTGCTGGGATTACAGGCGTGAGCCACTGTGCCCGGCCCTCAAATATGTTATTTTTACAGAGACTTCTGTCACTCAAATTGATCCTACAACATACTGGCTGAAAAAAAAAAAAAAAAAAAAAAAAAATACTGGCTACCTGGTTTACTTGTAAACCTGGAAGCTAGAAATAGGGTGTTGTAATTCTGTTACTCGCCTGGGTGTCACCTATATAAACTACCTTTGACGTCTGCCTTTTTTTCTAACTGCATTTTCTCAGGATGCTAAGGTAATACATAAAACATTTAAACTTGTTTTAAGAATTCCAATGTTGACAAGATGGCAGATTAAGGTAATTAAAAAATCATCTTTCCCACTAAAAGCTTAAAAAGATATGATAAAGTATATCTTTGAATTAATAAAGACTTGAAAATTAGAACTGGAAACATGTAAACACATGTTGCAGCTGAGGTCGAGTGGGTTTACTACACCCAAAAACATAGGATCTTGAGTGTTAGAACCTGTAGAAGCCTTAAAGATGAGACCTTGGACCAAATAAGCTAAGAGTTGCAAATGAGACCACTGCTAGTGACCTCGAATATCACAGCCTCAGTGAAAGTGAATCGCAAAATCAATCTCCCTTCTGCCTAAAAATTAGCAGGAAAGCTCTCAGCTACTCTGGAGGCTGAGGCAGGAGAATGGTGTGAACCTGGGAGGCGGAGCTTGCAGTGAGCTGAGATCACGACACTGCACTGCAGCCTGAGCGATTGAGCGAGACTCCGTCTCAAAAAAAAAAAAAATTAGCAAGACAGTTCATCGATCTCTACTGGTACCTCACAAGAATTTAGATTCTAAATTTATACCACCTGATTCACCAGGCAGAAATAAATATAAAAGGCTTTAGAGGTACCTTAACAACACAGGCTATATAGGTTTTCCCACAGGGCTCAGAGGAATGGGAAGAAGGGGACCTTCCTACTTTGAGCTCACAATTAAAAATTACAAAATGCATGAGGAAACAATGTATCTTGAGCACAATACAGTAGATACAAACATGAGCATCGTTAAAACCTAAGGACATTAGTCAGTACAACAAAAAAACTTAAAGATAAATGATTAAAGACAAAGTCAGGAAATAAACACAATAAAAGAAATAAGAGACACATGAAAACAGGCAGATTTGACAGAGATGATGGGAATAAATAATATCATCCTTGAATTTAAAAACTTATCAGACAGAAGAAACATAGATTAGACTTATCAGAATAAGGAACCAGTGCAATAAAGCAACGAATGATAAGGATAAGAGCATTACAAAAAGATCATTGAGGGAGGATGGAATGAGAAGATTCAAAATGCATCATCTACTGGGAGAATACAGTAGAAAGAATGGTGGGGGTTGGCACAGTGGCTCATGCCTGTAATTGTAGCACTTTGGGAGGCCAAGACAGGCAGATCACCTGAAGTCAGGAGCTTGAGACCAGCCTGGCCAACATGGTAAAACCTCGTCTCTGCTAAAAATACAAAAACTAGCCTGGTGTGGTGATGTGCACTTGTAATTCCAGTTATTGGGAAAGTTGAGGCAGGAGAATCACTTGAACCTGGGAGGTGGAGGTTGCAGTGAGCCAAGATCGTGCCACTGCACTCCAACCTGGGAGACAGAGTGATACTCCATCTCAAAAAGGAAAAGAAAAAAAGAGAGAAAGAATGGTGGGGAAGCTGGGCGCAGTGGTTCACGCCTGTAATCCCAACACTTTGGGAGGCTGATGCGGGTGGATCATGAGGTCAGGAATTCAAGAACAGCCTGGCTAACATGGTGAAACCCTGTCTCTACTAAAATACAAAAATTAGCCAGGCGTGGTGGTGTACACCTATAATCCCAGGTACTCAGGAGGCTGAGGCAGAATAATTGCCTGAACCCACAGGGCAGAAGTTGCAGTGAGCCGAGATCACGCCATTGCACTCCAGCCTGGGCAACAGAGTGAGACTCTGTCTCCAAAAAAAAAAAAAAGATAATGGCTGAAGATTTTTTAGAAGTGATGAAATATCATGCATTCTCACATAAAAGTAGCACTCAGGGAGAAATAAGGCACATACATACACGCATATACACACTTAGAATAACAGACAGATCAGTTAAAACATCCAAAGATGGGATTAGATGCAGTAATATGTACAAAGCGCTTAAAAGTGCACCCAACATACGATAAGAAATCTGTAAGAGTTAACTATTCCTATTATCCTTACTTTACTTTTCTATATACAATGAAATTTCATAAGTAGAATAAATGAAAAAACAAGTTGTTTCATAACAAAAATATACACCTTGAAATTATTTGTATAAAATTTAAATACACGAGCCAGTAGTATTTATGGGAATGATACTTAGCAAACATGAGGATGGGTTACCTGTGCAAAGGAAGAGGTTAGGAGTAGAGTAGTCAGGCTTAGGCCGTAGTTCTTAGGTTTGGGCACTAAAACCAAATTCCAAAGCAAATGCAGCAGCATGTTCACCACCGTTTAACTCAGCAGTGATTACCTCCACTTATGGCTGTCTAGGTTGAGCTCCCTCGTGGGGGCACAGCCCAGTCAAGGATTGCCCAGCCATGTACCCTGCTGTGGTGTGAAAGACAGAAAGCCTTTCTCTAGTTTGCACAAAGACATGAGCTTCTGGTGGCCCTGTGCATAAGTGGGTGCCTGTTATATTAGTTTATGTATTTTTCTATGTTTGAAATATTTCATTGCTTGAAAAAGGAACCATGACTTCCTATCTATAGTTTAGTAAATGGGATCCCTGTTGTTCAAAATTCGTCACAATTCCTGTGGAACCCTATTACATCACCTGACCTCCCAGTTTTCTATTTTTCCATCACCACCCAATACTGCACAGGCTACTGTGGGCCTCCACCTCCTTACCTGAGGAATGGGGTAAGGATTATAAGATGATTACTCCAGAAATCAATGTCAGAAAACACATAGTTTCAGAATGTCAGAAAAAATATAGCTTCCAATTGTCTTAGGCAAGTATTGGAAGGGCTGATAACTACCTTTTATGTCCCACTGTTAATAGATTAAGAAGGCTCACATCACTACAGCTGGGCTTGGTTGTTAAGGGAGAGTTTAGATTCAGATTAATAATACAGATAAAGACTAATGCAAAAGAATACCAAGGAGATCATCTGGGCATTTGGTGGAGGTATAACTTCTATAGCTTTTTTTTTTTTTTTTTTTCTTTTAACTGTGTTATTAAAACAGCTGAAATGCCAAATGCTGATGAGAACGTGGCAGCTGGATACATTTCTGGTGGAAGTATAAAATGCTACAGGAACTCCAGAAAATAGTTTGGCAGTTCCTTAAAAAACTAAATATAAGCTTGCCATATAACCCAGCAATCACACTCCTGGGTACTTATCCCAGAAAAGTGAAAAATCATGTCTACATAAAAGCCTATAGATAAGTAAAAATTATACAAAGTAGCTTCTCTGATAATAATGCAACAATACAATAACAAACTTGGTGAAAAGGGAGGAAAGCCTTACCGCCTAGAACTTGTAAAACTTTTCTCAAGCAACTGTTAAATGAAAGAGGAAATTAAATCTGAAACTGTAAAGTATTTGGGAAACGGTAATAACAATACTGGATATCAGACCTATATAGATTTAGCTAAACTATGACTCAAGGAAGATTCATCACCTTAAAAACTTACTTTAATTCATGAGAATGGCTGAATATAAATATATTAAAAATATTCCACTCAAGATGTTAGAACATTAATGAACCTGAAGAAATCAATAGAAAAAAATGAAAATAGAAATAGAAAATAGAAAAATTGTAGAATGTATGAATAGACTCATGATTTTTTAAAATTATAGTAAGATGTAAAAAGTCATTAGCTAACTGAATCAAGGAAAAAAATACAAGTACATATAATGATATTGCAGAATAAACAGAAATTTAGCAAAGTTATGAGACAAATCTATTTTAACCCTATGAAAATAAATTTGGAAAATTGGATACACAACAGATAATTTTCTGGGAAAATATAAATCCCTAAAATTGACCTTCCAAAATACAGAAGATATGAACAGACCAGTTAACCAGTTAACACAGAAGAAATAAAATTGTTGAAAAAATACCACCCCCAAGAGAAACAAACAAACAAACAAAACAAAAACAAAAAATAAGCTGTGCATGGATGTCCATAGCAAATCTATTTGTGATAGGTAAAACCCAGAAACAACTCAAATGTTCTTCAATGGGTAAATGGGTGAATGAGCTATGGTACATTCACACCATAGAATACTGGTAAACATTAGAAAGGAATAAACTATTGACGCATTCAACAACTTGCATGGCTCTCATTGTGTCATTGTGCCTAATGAAAACTATCCAATCTCAAAAGGTTGCTTATTTGAGGATTCTGTTTACGTAAGACTCTTAAATAATGAAATTATGGAAAGAGCAAAACCAATGAGTGTTTGCCAGAGGTTGGAGGACAGAGTGTTGGGTGTGAATATAGAGACAGCAGACAGGAGATTCTTGTGGTATCTGTATTATAGGAATCAGGATGTGTGATAAAGTGGCTTAGAATGGGACACACATGTGTGCACATGGAGGAAAATCTGTTCTTATAAAACTGGTGAAACGTGAAAAAGATTGATGGATTATATAAATATCAATGTCAGTTTCCCAGCTTCCTGATTTTGATGTTGTTCTATCGTTGTAAGTACAAGTTATTGCCACTAGGAGAAACTGGGTGAAGGGTACACCCAGGACCACACTAATACTTTTGCAATTTCCTGTGACTCTATGATTACTTCAAAATAAAAAGTTAGAGGGAACAGGAAGAAGGAGGAGACGGAGAAGAGGAGAAGGATGATATATGCTTCATTTCATTCATTTCCTGACTTTGGGGTTAGGACTTTTGTTCTGGCTTGTTTTCCACACGAAGCATGGGAGAATCCAAGAAATCAAACAATGATGTATGTTAAAATATACATGGCTTAGTGTTAGGGTTTTTTTTTTTGAAGGGGACTAGGGGCTGGGGGCTAGTGATAGGGGTCATGGTGTCATGTGTTTTTTGAAAATGCACCTCAGGTCACTCTGTAATAATTCTTTCCAGCCCATTACTTCCCCTAGTTGAGGACCATGGTATACACTTGGTGGGTATATGGAGGATGTTGATTCCAACCTCACATTGGTTTTCAGTTGGAGAAAGAATTTGTTGTTTTCTCCATGGCCAGAGACTCATAGAGACATTTGATCCACTTTTAGGTTCACTCTCAGGTTCACCCCCCAGATGGCTCCGCAGCCCACACAACTGTTGTTAGGCAAAGGGCTTCAAGTTTCAGGTTAATTTCTTGTCATGATCAACATTTCAGCAGAGGAACAGAGACTGCTGTTTGGGTCTCAGGAATGCTAGCAGGATAACACTTAGTAATGTTGAGGCTGATGATCCCACCCACTAGTGCTCAGCAAAAAATGCCTCAAAGTCTGAAAGTCTTTTAAGATAACAGGATCAGGTAATTATTTCAAAATAAATTCGTACTCTCTAATCTTCAATGTCTGCTGATAAGAGGTGAGATAAATAGCAAGAAGTATAAGAGGCAAGCCCCAGATAAAAGGTCTGCATTGAATTCCATGGCATTCTTTTTCACTTCTGAATTTCAGGCTCAAACTGCATAAAATAAATTCTCCATGGAATTCAGTGGCTTTCTGGGAAATGTTTCTACTTTTAAACCCAAAGTATGGAACTATTTGACTTCTGAAAAATCTGGTCTGTTCATGGATTCTTAATCTGGCTAACAATTACACTTAGAAATTCACTGTCCTTCAGGTTAGCGAGGCATCGTTTATCCCCAGATAACCTGTGTCCTTATTCTACCTCTGCCACTTGCTTGCTGTGTGACCTTGAATGAGATAATTTATCTGTTAGCATAAGTCCTTCCATTTGTAAAATAAAATTAAGAGTAGTACATAGTGCATAAATGTCAGTATTTGAATATGCTAATATATGCAAATTATTACACACTGTATTGAACTCCTGGGAAAAACTCAAGCTCTGTCCTTTGGTTTGAAGGTAGCCTCCAAATTTCATGTGTTGGAAACTTAATCTCCAATGTGGCAGTATTGAGAGGTGGGGACTTTAAGAGGTGATTGGATCAGGAAGGCTATGCTCTCATAAGGGGATTAACCCATTCATGGATTAAGGGATTAATGGGTTAGTAGATTAATGGATTATCACGAGAGGAGAACTGGTGGCTTTATGAGAAAAGGAAGAGAGACCTGAGATAGCATACTCAGCCCCCTCACCACATGATACCCTGTGCTGCCTCGGGACTCCCTAGAGTCCCCATCAGAAAGAAGGCCCTCAGCAGATGAGGCCCCTTGACCTTAGACTTTTCAGCCTCTAAATCTTTAGGAATGAACTCCTTTACTTTACATATTACCCAGTTTCAGTTATTCTGTTATAAGCACCAGAGAATGAGCTTATACTGTACACCGTAAAGGATAACTGGTATATATCATTATTAGTCTTCCATCCAAAAAAAGGAAAAGTACCAAACATGCATCTTGGATAAACTTCCAGCCTGACATTGTTAAAGTCTATAATATCAAAAGTTATAGCCAACCATCAATGGCCTAAGTATTTTCAATTAATAAAGGAAGAAAGAGTCAGGCGCAGTGGCTCACGCCTATAATCCCAGCACTTTTAGAGGCCAAGGCAGGAGGATGGCTTGAAGCCAGGAATTTAAGATGAGTCTGAGCAATGTCATGAGACCACTTCTCTACAAAAAAAAATTTTAAATTAGCTGGGTGTGGTGGCGTGCACCTGTAGTCCTGACTATCTGAGGTGGGAGGATGGCTTGAGCCTAGGAGTTCAAGGCTGCAGTGAGCTATGACTGTGCCACTACACTCCAGTCCAGGTGACAAAGTGAGAACTTGTCTATATATATATATATATATATATATATATTTTTTTTTTTTTTTTTTTTGAGATGGAGTCTCGCTCTGTAGCCCGGGCTGGAGTGCAGTGGCCGGATCTCAGCTCACTGCAAGCTCCACCTCCCGGGTTTCCACCATTCTCCTGCCTCAGCCTCCCGAGTAACAGGGACTACAGGCGCCCGCCACATCGCCGGCTAGTTTTTTTGTATTTTTTTTAGTAGAGACGGGGTTTCACCATGTTAGCCAGGATGGTCTCGATCTCCTGACCTCGTGATCCACCTGTCTCGGCCTCCCAAAGTGCTGGGATTACAGGCTTGAGCCACCGCGCCCGGCCGAGCTTGTCTATATTAAAAAAAAAAAAAAAGAATAAGAAGATAGATACATGTATGATTCAAGATATGAGCAGAATGGGAGATAATATATATTTGGAAATATTAAGGCTTTAAACAATTATATGAATGTCTCACTGTTCTATAAAAATGGCTCTCTTTTGAAATAGGAGGAAATGCCACAGATCCAGTTTTGACTGTATCATCCTATGTAAATACAGGATAATGCCCTTACAATGTGGACCTTATGGAACTTGTCCCTCACAACTGTAAGAAGCCCTTAACCTTCCTCCCACCAGGCACTACCTGGCCAATAAACCTAATAGAAAACTGAATCAATTTCATAAAGAATGATTCTGATCATGCCCTTCTTTGACAAAAATATCTAATACAATTTTAGTCTTTTAGAAAATAAAAATACAAAATCTGTAAATATTTGCATACATTCAGTCTTCACCACAATATTTCCAAAATGTCTTTTCCACATCTTCCACTCCCAGCCTTCATGAATTCTGTGCCTAGAGGTGGCTCATCACCCTCCACAAGCCTTGCGTGTTCTGCTCAGCCTCTACACATACTATTGGCTCCCCTTTGAATCCTTGCACCACCCTACAGCCAGATGCTGTGTACAGCTCTCCCTAATCTACAAAGAAGGTTCAAGTGCTATCTGTTCTTCTTGTTCACCCCCCCACCTTTCTGTGTTGGGCTTCTGTGGCAGCCATATAATTATCACAAACTTAAAAGTTGAGAAATGTGTTTTCTCCCACTTCTGAAAGCCGGAAGTCCAAAATCAAGGTGTTAGGAGGGTTGTGTTCCCTCTAAAGGCTCTAGGGAAGATTCCCTTTCTTGTCTCTTCTAGCTTCTTGTTGACTACATTCTTCTGGCTTGTGGCCTGTATTAGTCAGGCTTCTCCAGAGAAGCAGAACCAATAGAATGTGTTTATATATGCCAGTGGCCCTTGAACAACACAGGGGTTAGAGGCTCTGACCCTTCTCACAGTTGAAAATCCCCAGATAACTATCTGACTGCCCCAAAACTTAACTAGTAATAGCCTGTTGACTGGAAGCCTTACCAACAACATAAATAGTGAGTTAACAAATAAACAAACTAGTTATCTATATGTATTTTATACATTCATGGCATGCCTAACTTTTGCTTAACTTTTTTGATACTTTAAGGCTATGCAATTTGTCTGTAAACTTTTTCACATTGTTACACATCTCCAACAATTGTTCTATTTATTGAAAAAAATCTGCATATAAGTAGACTTAAGCGTCTATGCAGTTCAAACCCAGGTTCTTCAACCAGTGTTGATAGATATCACAAACTTAAAAGAAAGATAGATAAAAAGAGTGTGTTGAAGATGATATAGATACAGATAGATAGATAGACATAGATAGATAGATAGATAGATAGATAGATAGATAGATAGATAGACAGACAGATAGATAGACAGATAGATAAATGGATGATAGATAGGCAGAGACAGACACAGAAAAAAAAAAGTAGAGACACTTATTTTAAGGAATTGGCTTCATGATTATGGATGTTGGTAAGTCCAAAATCTTCAGGATAGGTCATCGGGCTGGAGACTCAGCAAAGAATTACAATTCTAGTCTGAAAGCAACATACCAGCAAAGTTTCCTCTTGCTCAGGAGAGGTCAGTCTTTTGTTCTAGTAAGGATTCAGCTGACTAAATGAGGCTCACCCACAATTATGGAGGGAATCTGCTTTATTTTGATATCCATTGATCTAAATATTAATCTCATCCAAAAAAGTCACCCACACGGAAACATCCAAAAACTGTATGACCAAATAGCTGAGCGGTATGACCCAGCCAAGTTGACACATAGTTGACCATCGCCTGTCTCCATTTCTCCAATCTCTGACTCCTTGGTCACATTGCGTCCACCTCATCTGTCTGCATGTCTTCTCCTCTATAGGACATTTACAAAATGCATCTGATTGTATTTACAGCCCACCTGGATAATCCAGGATAAGCTCCTCCTTGCAAGATCTCTAACTTAATTACATCTCCAAAGAGTCTCTTTCTAAATAAGGTAACATTTATCTGTTTACCACATAAAGTAATGTTCACAGGTTCCAGGGATTAAGACGTAGATGTATCATTTTGGGGCCATCAATCAACCAGTTACATTCCCCCATACCAAAAGTAGCATCTTATTCTCTAAAGTTTCAAAAAACTTGTCCACATCTTCAGTACCCATATGTTAGTTTTTGTTGTTGTTGTTTTTTTTTTTAATCACTAACACAATCAACAAATAGATATCAATCACCCTATTCCATGACATGCATTGTGCCAGTTGCTAGGGTCACAAAGAAGACTAGCAATTGTCCTGGCTTTCCATAGCTCACTGTCTACGGAAAGCATATATGTAAAGAAGTAATCTCAAATTCAATATAATATGTGCAGCATACAAAGTACTCTAGACACCCCACTCTGCTCATGGAGTACCTTGTATTTATCCCTATGATAACAGCAGCTATTAACATGTCCATATTCCTCTCTGAAGCGGGAGGATGGGTCTTAGGATTTGCTAGCAGGATAACACTTAGTAACACTTATTTCTTGGATTCTCCCATGCTCCGTGTGGAAGCTCCATATATGTCTTTCTTAACTTCTGTGTCCCTACTGCCTGTATAATGCCTAGCCTACAGTAAATTTTCAGTTAAGTGTATTGAATTAATTCATTAATCTAACAAAACAATAAGCTCCTACTAAATGCCAATGCTTTTCTAGATGTTACAACTATAGCAGGATAGAAATCATTCAGAAATCCCTACCTTAATGAGATCTGCTAGACTAGTGTCCCTCCAGAGGGGACACTTTTACACTTCTACAGTCTCTCCATCCTGCAAGATTAATTGTGCATGCACAATTAATTAATGCTAAATAATGTGCTTTTGAATGACAGAAAAAAAGCAACTCTCTTGATGAAAAAAGGTAAAATAAATCTTGGATTCTGGAGAGGAGTTTTAGGGATGAAGTGGGAGTGGAAAGAGCACTCAGATGAACATTCACTTCCATGATTCTGCATTTAACTGCTCTGTCATAGCCTTCATCATCCTTGAGGAGAGAGTTCTTTATTTTTTTAATACTCCTAGGACTCATGCTTAAATCAATGTCTTGAATAGAGAATACTCTTCAATTTCAACAAATGTCTAGACTACTGTGCTATTCCTTCTGGTAGAACTAACTCCATGTGGCTATTTAAATTTTAACTAATTAAAATTCAATAAAATTAAAACTTCAGTTCCTTAGTTGTGCTACACACTTCGGTTTCTCAAGAGCTCCACGAGGCTGTTGGGTGCTGTATTAAAGAGTGAACATAGCCATCCTTATAGAAAATTCTATTGGACAGTACCAGTCTAGAATAAAGGAATGAAGTGACAACAATATCTTAAATGTTAGAGCTGCAAGTACTTGCATCTCATAAATCCAATTTCCTCATTTTACATATGGAGACACCAACACCCAAGAAGGAAAAGCAACTGTCAACTGTTTATGCCAAGTTGGTCAATATCATGGCTAAACTGGAGCCCAGTGTGTGTTGACACCCCATGATGCACTGCAGTCTGTCCTCTGTAACTCATTTATACTATATCATGCTACCCCGACTTTTGCTCTCATGTTTTTCAAGAGCACGCGTTTTGTTGTAATGTACTCTCTTGCAGAAAACTTCACCCAGGCCTTTCTCTTACGACTCTGGGCAGGGCCAGTGAGGAATTTACGAGAAGGGACTAGATAGCTCTGTCAGAGCCTTGGAGCAGTTGATAGGTCAAGGAATGGGTTTAGGCCTATCATCAGCTAAAAATTAACACTCATGAGCTGCAGTGACAAATCACTAGAGATGTGGAAGAAAATAAGAGAAAATAGAGAAGCAGTGAATTATGGCAGAAAGGCTTGCATTAGAAAGGCTTGAGCTCATAGTCCATTTCTCCTCCTACTGTGGCCTTAGGTAACTTACCTTTTTATACTGAGACTTTTCCTTACCTGCAAAATAGAAATAATGACACCAACATCATTAATCAATATATAGCATATTGATTACCTAGCAACTGACCAAAAGGGATTCTAAAATGTGTGGTAGCTTTACAATGATTATAGTATTATTGCTATACTGTCATGATAATGAGAAGAAAACTATTAGAAAATAGGTTCAGACATGATAATAAAAGCGAATATTTATAAAGCACTTATGCACTAGGCAATGATCTAAGTGCTGGCACATATTAATTTACTTAATATCTGTAACAAGCCTGTGAGGGATAATAAAAGTGCCCCTGTTTTACATATGCAGAAACTGAGGCACAGAGCGACTTACCCAAGATCATCAGCTAGGAAATCTAAAGCTGAAATTCAGGCAGTGGACCGCAAAAGGTCTGCTGTTAACCACCCTGATTCTGAAGGGAAGAGGTCCTGTTTCCCTCCAGAGGGGACACTTTTACACTTTTACAGTCTCCCCACCCTGCAAGAACCCATGAATGACCCTTTGTTGAATGAGTATCCTGGAACTTACAGATTAATCAGTGGAAGGTGGGAAAGCTGAAACCCAGGGTACCATAGGACTTGGGTCTCAGAATAATGTGATGATTCAGGGCACCTGGTTTCTTATGGGCTGCTTCTGGATCATTCTCAGGTGAAGCTCTGCACTCTTTCTTTCAGCTCTTGCAAATGGAGCACTGACACTTGGTTGAGCAAAATGCAAACAACCACAGTTTGGCCTCAGCCCTCCTGAGCTAGTTCCTGTTTTCAAAGCTTCACAGGTTGTTGAAACACAGACATCCTACCTAATAATTTTAACTCTGCAAAAAGTGACTCCGGTGGAAAAGTGTCCATATCCAGTCGTCATTGGTTCATTTGTGTAATAAATATTTATGGAGGATGACAAGTGCCAAGAACTGCGCATAGAGAAACAATACAGCCAAGACTCTTCTGTAAGAAGCTCAGAGCTCGTGAAGGACACAGAGCTCGTGAAGATATGTAAACAGAAAATCAAATCAAGTCTTTTAAATTTTGTGCGAAAGTCTACGTAGGAAACAGAAGGTGCGTAGAAAAGAGTGGTCTGAACTATCTGAGAGGCCAAGAAAGATTACACAGGCTTCTCCACTCAGTTTCTTTTCAGGTGACACTGAAACTGGGACACTAACTTTTCTGGAATACCTGAGGGAAGTTTGCTCCTGGATTTCTGGGTGTGTGAATTTTCTCTCTTGTCTCTGTCTTGAGAAACATCAATGAACATTTGCATTGAGTAAGATCTGGCTGTCTGCCCTATTTGGCTTAACTGAAATTTTGAAGCGAATTCTGAGGGGTGGGTGAGTTTTTCCAATTCCTTAATTAAACAACTGGAAAGCTTCAGGAGAGTCATTCATCTTTGTATCTTTTCAAATGACTTTCACTGAAAGGGCCACTATGTTGCAGTCACCACTTTCCTTTAAATAATATTTCTACTGTGTTCTTGAGCTGTTTATTTTTATAGTTCTGTGTATTTGACCTAAAGCTTTTAACCTTGTGTGTGTGCCCTGAAGTGACTTTATTGCAAAAGGGTTTGGCTTATAAATCTCAATAATAAATAATATTCAGTCGTAACACAAGGAGAAGAAATATCAGAACTGCCTGTTCCCTTGAGAAATGTAACAGCAGAAAGGAAAAAGTATGAGAAAGCTCATGTCAATGAGTGGCCACAGAGGGCACTGAAACCCTTGAGCAGAATTGAGAAAAATCATGTCTATCAAGTATGTAACATACACCAGGAGCTATGGATCCTGCTTTGGGACATAAATGTTAATAGAGCAAGCACTATGAAAGAGGGAAACCTGTGGCTCAGCAGTGTCAAGAGAAGTCTCTAGGTTGGTCCAGGGATGAGAACTTAGACTACCTTTGTGCAGAAGCTTTTGCTGGTTCCATTATGCCACACACCCTCATTATTAAAAGCTATCTATTTCATGAAACTGGTCAAAATATATGACTCTCAGGAATTTGGATTAAGGTGTACAGAGACTATGAACTCTCATTCAGAAAGGCCATTCGAGTTCCTATAGTTTCTTAATACCCACCTGTTCATGCCTAGGTTCCCCTTCTATTATTTTTTCCTTTTTGATTCATATATTTAGAAACATTTGTCTCCTGACTTCCACTTCTAGCAATACTACAAGTGACAGACCAACATTCCTACTGTGCAAAACAAAAATGCCAGATCAAAAAAGCATCCAAGAACTGCTGGGGCAACCAGGATCTGGAGAGTTGATGGAGTGAAGGGAATCTTCTGGGAATACCACAGTTGACGTCCCATGCCCAGAGTCCTGCCTGCCACCATGATCCTGTGGCCTCCCCAGTTTTGCTGCCCTTTGTGAGAGTTTCAATCCCCACAGGTTCCTGCGGTCTCCTGCCATTCTCCAGGCTGCTCTGCTATTCCTGCATCATCAACATCACACCAAAGAGCCCAGAACCATCTCTGCATCTCCTGCTATGAACCTGCATCTGGAGAGGGTATCCCAGCAAGCTTCTCATGGGTGCTGGTGCTCCCTCCCTCATTCCTATATCCTGTACTGCCATGGTGCAGGGGCATAGTCAGGTGCTGGGGTCTCTGATCCTGTATTTGCCAACCTGAACTGTCATGACCAAATGCCACAGACCAGATGGCTTAAATAACTGACATTTACTTCTCATGGTTCTGGAGGCTGGAAATCCAAGATCAAGGTCCCAGCAGGGTTGGTTTCTTCCGAGGTCTCTCTCCCAGGCTTTCAGATAGCTATATTCTCACTTTGTACTCATATGGCCTTTTTTTTCTGTGCTCCCATATACTTGGTGTCTCTTCCTCTTCTTACAAGAGCACCAATTCTATCAGATTAGAGCCCAGTCCCTATGATGTCATTAAGCTTTCACTACTTCATTGTAGGCTCTATCTCCACATGTAGTCACATTGAGCATTAAGGCTTCAATATCTGAATTTTAGGGGAGGAACACAGTTCAGTCCATAACAGATCTGATGTCACAATCTATTCCCTTAGCTTTCTTACCTCTTTCTTAATCATACTTTTCTAAGCCAGTCCCAGCATTTCTACTTTATTTGATCTAGTGACCAAATCAATGAATGAATAACTTTAGTCACCAAACTACCCCACTTAAGACAATGAAGAGGAATGCTTACAGGAACATTTTAAAAAGTTGCCTCTCAAATTATTATTTATTTTCATCCCTTTCCTCAACTTTTACTATCCAGTAATTTGCTAAATTGGATGTTCAGTATAAGATAGCTTTTTCAGCTGATAAATATCAAACCTACAGCAATAAAAATTGATTACAGTAGTATTGTTTATTGAACTTCTACCAAGAATTAAGGTACCTGTGCTATGTACTCTGCTTCTGTTACTTTTAATCATCAAAAAAAAAAAAAACCCGAAAATACTTGTTTTCACATTTTACATATTACAGGTAAAGAATCTAAGTCTCAGTAATGAGGGTGTGTCTGAATTCACACAGCAGATGAACAACTGACCCCCATGATTTGAACCAGGTATGTTATTTCAAAATTAATGTGCTTTCAACATAAGGAATCCATTCAACAGATAAGTTTACCCTAAGTGTTGGGATTTATAGAATATCAAAAGAATTTGCAGATTCTATCAATATATTACAAATGCCTATGAATCCTAGAATTCTGTCGAAGGAAGTGGTATTCATATTCAGCCCCTATTTACAGATAAGAAAACTGAGGGCCAGAGAGCAGAGCTGCATTACAACTTTCTTGGACCCTAGGGTACATTTGCCTGTGTGGTCCTCTTTCTCCATGAAATTTGATTTTCCACTGTGTAGACATAAAGACAAAAATGTTAATATTAACAAAAGTTTATTCTCTCACTGTTAGTTCTCAAGGCCGAAAGATCAAAATCAGTAATAATGGGCTGAAATCAAGATATCAGCAAGCTGATATCAGTCCAAGCTCCATCCAACACTCTGGAAAGAACCTATCTGTTCCTTGCCTCTTCCAGCTTCTGGTGTCTACCAGCATTCCTTGGCTTGTAGCTGCATCACTCCAATTTTTGCCTCTATCTTCACATAGTCTTCCCCTCTGTGTGTCTATTTTCCCTCTGCTTCTGTCTGTATAAGGTGACTTGTGATGGTATTTAAGACCCACTTGACAATCTAAGATAATCTCTTTATTGTAAAATCTTTCATTGAATCATATCTGGAGAACTGTAACATATAAGGAACATTGGGAGGTTCCAAGGTTTAAGGCCTGATATCTTTAGGGCCACCATTCAGTCCACTGTGGATTCCATTCTGTTTTTGGTACAGCCATCCCCCTCATCTGTTGGTATACATTAGAATTACGACCACTAGAACTTGAGCTCCTTACTCTGTTCTCTGCTTATGGAATCTGTACAGTGGTTCTGAGTGAATTCTTCTGTTTCATGCAAAAAACTCCTATGCACTCTTGAAAACATGCTAATCTTTGTTGCATGTAAGTTACATATAAATCATTCACACAGCCCTCAGTGAGTTCTCAGTACAGAAACTCCATGCCCTGAGGTCAACACTTTCCTTCTTCTCTCTGTACACAGCATAATAGTTATAAACATGGTCTCTGGTCCAGAAGCCTAGATTTAGATATGGAATCAGTCATTTACTAGCATCATGACCTTAAGCAGTGTTTAACCTCTGTGAGTTTCTAGTCCACCATAAAATCAGGGTGATGATAGGATCCACTCTGTAAGATTGTTGTCAAAGATTGAATTTGTACATCCAAAGCATGTAAGTCAGTACTTGTTCTATGAGTGTCAGCTCAGATCACCATGGCAATGCCTGGTCTCTGTCCATCGCTCCCCTGGGCCCTATTAAGCTATTAAGTGAATTATCAGTTGTCCAATTACTACAGAGTCTTTGGGTCCTTTTAAAATTATCAAACTTCTTTATATAATTTCTGAGTGTTGCTTTCTGAATCTTTTACCATGATTTTTATTCCATTTTTGGCATATGGTATAGAATAGTGGTTAGGAGCACAACCATTGGTATTAGTGAATGATTCTCAGCCTGGTTTCTTCCTCTGTGAAGTAGACATAACCATACCTACCACATGGATTCCTGCAGATGGCAGATAAGGAAACCATGTAGGTATGTGGAAGATAGTAAGTGATCAATAAATGGAAGCTATAGTTATTTCTGTCTTTTGCAGAAGCCACGAGGCAGGGAGTGGTAGAGGCAGTAGCATCAGGTCTGAGTCCTGGCCATGTGCAGTCCATTCCACTCCATGTAAATAGCCTTCATGTTACTCTCAAATCCTTTCTCTTTAAGACACAGCTCATTAAAACCATCTGCTAGCCACCCTTGGTTAGCTGAGGCTAATCCCTGTTTACTGTAAATGTCAAAATGTGTAAGGAGACCTGAGGGTGGGGAGTGGCTGGAGAAAAACGCAAAAATCCCTTGGAAAAAAAACAAGGAACCTCTAGAATGACAAGTGTCCTCCTGCAAGTGCAAAGTCTTCGTACTTAATCCTCCTGATGCCAGGGGTGTCGATTCATACAAAAGGTTGCCCCATGTTCTACAAGACTCAACTTGCATTTCAGCTATAAATGTGTTACCAATGAGTCCAGACTTGCAGCTCCACCAACTGAGGTAGGTATATGGAGCCTGAGGGTCCTGAGGATCAGGCTCCCCAACCTCTGTGGACCTGCAGAAGGAAGGGACACTTGGCCTTGGCAGAAAAGGCAAATCTAACTGGTGGTGCCTGATGGCATTTGCAGCAAGGACCCGACACCCCTCCTTGACCCCCTTTAAATGCCAGGCACAGATGTCACCTCTCTGGCTGTCGTATTTAGTTCTCACATTCTTTGCTACACATGTGTGGGGTCCTTTTTCAACAGGGATGACCTAAAACAAATGTTGAGGCAAAATCTGACATTAGACAAAGAGATTCCAAATTGCAAATGGCTTCAACTGCTTTGCAGCTGTCTCAGGAAAATTCTTCCCCACTAACACCAATAGCTTTCTTGGCTCCCCAAACTTTTAAATATTAAATTCTCCTCTCAAGCGCAAATAACTCTGCAGCTCCTTTCCACCCCACACAACCCTTCCCTCACTTTCACCTTCTCATTAACTCTCCTTTGTTCTATCAAAAAGCTCAGGAAGGGTTCAATTTTTTGAAAGTCCCGTTGTTTCTCTTTGAATCCTGTATCACCTCCTTTTTATTAAAATACACATTGTGGGGCTAAGCATGGTGGTTCACACCTATAATCCCGGCACTTTGGGCCATAGAAATGGAAGGATCATTTAAGGAGTTTGAGACCAGCCTGGGCAACAAGTCAAGAACCAGTATCTACAAAAAATATTTTTTAAAAATTAGCCTAGCCCATTATTGTGGTGTGTGCCTGTAGCCCCAGTTACTTGGAAGACTGAGGCAGGAGGACCACTTGAGCCCTGGAGTTCACAGCTGCTGTGAGCTATGGTCAAGCCACTGCCCTCCAGCCTGGACAACAGAGTGAGACCCTGTCTCAAAGAAAGAAAGTCTACATTGTGAAATAAACACAGCAGAAGAATATCTGCCTCAGGGGAAAAAAAGAAAGTCTTTGATTAGACATTAAGATGGGTTCAAATGTTGTTCTTGCCACTAGTTATCTGAATAACTTTGGGCACATGAATCATTAGCATGTGAAGGGCATTACCTGGAATTATGCAGGGGACAGACAACCTGTGCTACCATAGACCCTGCCTCTGAGCCATGGTTCCATATTCATAAAATGGGAGGATGCTTTCTGACTCATGAAATTATGAGAGAAATACATCTAGTGTGAAAACTGTCTGACAATGGTAAAGCAAATTTAATTAGAAATATTAATAACAATTTCAATAAAATCAGTAACTTACCTTTCATAGCTTGTTTTGTGTTCTACAAAGATATGAACACATCATATGGCACAAAAATGCAAAGACATCATCCAGTCCGATATCCTCCTTGATTCTTTGTCCTGAACTAGGTTGTTCAATAAAGGAACTTAAAAGCATTTTTTTTTTTTTTTTTTTTTGACACAGTGTCACTCTGTTGCCCAGACTGGAGTGCAATGATGTAATCTCGGCTCACTGCAATCTCCGCCTCCCAGGTTCAAGCAATTCTCCTGCTTCAGCCTCTAGAGTGGCTGGGACTATAGGCATGTGCCAACACACCCGGCTAATGTTTTGTATTTTTAGTAGAGACAGGGTTTCACCATGTTGGCCAGGCTGGTCTCAAACTCCTGACCTCAGGTGATAGACCTGTCTCCGCCTTCCAAAGTGCTGGGATTACAAGCATGAGCCACCGTGCTCGACCAAAGACTTTCGGAGTAACTAGTGTCAATGTTTATTTTGTTAACAATTAATCGATTTTCTAGGATGAATCTTAGTATCCCATTCTACTACTACCTAAAATTTGATTCAGGCTTTATTTGAATGCGGGACCCACATTGTAACCTAGCATTGAATTGAAGAGACTGAGGAGCCTGGGGCCTTGCAGAAAGGGTAGTGGTTCCCTCTGCACATTCTCTGTCAAATTGGCTTCTTTTCAACAAATTTTTACAATTGCAGTTGACATAAAGAAATCCAAGCCTATGATGACAAGATGTTAGAAAATGCAGTGTGTGGCCAGGCGTGGTGGCTCATGCCTGTAATCCCAGCACTTTGGGAGGCTGAGGTGGGCAGATCACAAGGTCAGGAGATCGAGACCATCCTGGCTAACATGGTGAAACCCCATCTCTACTAAAAATACAAAAAATTAGCCAGGCATCTTGGTGGGCACCTGTAGTCCCAGCTACTCGGGAGGTTGAGGCAGGAGAATGGCATGAACCTGGGACACAGACCTTGCAATGAGCCGAGATTGTGCCACTGCACTCCAGCCTGGGTGACAGAGCGAGACTCCATCTCAAAAAAAAGGAAATGCAGTGTGTAATTTGTAATTGAGACATTGATGGTTAGATCCCAAGAAACATAGAGAGGGTCATCAAGATGAGAGGTGGCAACGTGCTAGCAGCCCTCGCTTTCGATGCCTCCTTGGCCTTGGCATCCACTCTGGTGGTGCTTGAGGAGTCCTTAAACTAACCACAGCATGTGGGAGCCCCTCTCTGGGCTGGCCGAGGCAGGAGCTGACTCCCTCTGCTTGAGGGGAGGTGTGGAGAGAGAGGCACCGGCGCGAACCTGGACTATGCATGGCCATCGCAGGCCAGCGCGACTTCTGGGTGGGCACAGGCTCTGCGAGCCCTGCATTCTGAGTGGCCTGCCGGTGCTGCAGGCCCCAGGCAGTGAGGGGCTTAGCACCCGGGCCAGCAGCTGCGGAGGGGGCATGAGGTCCCCCAGCACTGCTGGCCTGCTTGAGCTGCACTCGAATTCTCCCCAGGCCTCAGCCACCTCCGCATGGGGCAGGGCTGGGGACCTGCAGCCCGCCATGCCCGAGCACCCCCCACACTCCCCGGTGGTGGGGTCCCACGTGGCCCAAGCCTACCCAATGAGCGGTGCCCCCTGCCCTGCTGCGCTTGGTCCCATCCACCGCCCAAGGGCTGAGGAGTACAGGCACACAACTGGGGACTGGCAGGCAGCTCCATCTGTGGCCCTGGGGTGGGATCCACTAGGCAAAGCCAGCTGGGCTCCTGAGTCAGATGGGGACTTGGAGAAATTTTTTATCTAGTCAGAGGATTATATATGCACCAATCAGCACTCTGTATCCAGCTAATCTGGTGGGGACTTGGATAACTTTTGTGTCTAGCTAAAGGATTGTAGATGCACTAATCAGCACCCTGTGTCTGGCTCAAGGTTTGTAAATGCACCAATCAGTGCTCTTTGTCCAGCTAATCTGGTGGGAACTTGGAGAACTTTTAAGTCTAGCTAGAGGATTATAAATACACCAATCAGCACCCTGTGTCTAGCTCAAGGTTTGTAAATGCACCAATCAGTGCTCTCTGTCTAGCTAATCTAGTGGGGTCTTGGAGAACTTTTATGTCTAGCTAGAGGATTGTAAATACACCAATCAGTGCTCTGTGTCCAGCTCAGGGCTTGTAAACGCACCAATCAGCACTCTGTCAAAACGAACCAATCAGCTGTCTGTAAAATAGACCAATCAGCTCTCTGTAAAATGGACCAATCCCCAGGATACTGGTGGGGTCATATAAGGGAAAAAAAGCAGGCTGCCCCAGCCAGCAGTGGCAAACTGCTGTGGTCCCCTTCACACTGTGGGACCAAGTGTTTTGCTGTTTGCAATAAATCTTCCTACTGCTCACTCTTTGGGTCCACACTGCATTTATGAGCTGTAACACTCACTGCGAAGGTCTGCAGCTTCACTCCTGAGGTTAGTGAGACCACGAACCCACTGGGAGAAATGAACAACTCCGGATGTGCCGCCTGAAGAGCGGTAACACTCACTGCGAAGGTCTTTAGCTTCACTCCTGAAGCCAGGGAGACCACGAACCCACCAGAAGAAACAAACTCCGAACACGTTGGAACATCAGAAGGAACAAACTCCAGACATACCATCTTTAAGAACTGTAACACTCACTGCCAGGGTCCAAGGCTTCATTTTTGAAGTCAGTGAATCCAAGAACCCACCAATTCTGGACGCAAAGATGTGGCATATTTTGGGGTTTTCTCTCTCACCAATCACAGATTCAGGGCCCCTGAAACAATGGACTAGTCCTCTGTCACCGGGCTTCGTTGTTATTGGAACAAATTAATCTTCTTCCTTCTTCCCTTTCAAGGAGGCTTCTCAGTCTGCTTTGCAAAGACAGAGTTTGCTTTTTCCAAGGGGCTCACCCTTTAATTTGTCCTGACGTGTCTCTTCCTACCTTAAATGCAGTACGGGTATAATTTGGATTTATGCTCTTCTACCTTCCAAAACTCCCCTGGGAGCAACTTAGCACATTTCCTGCATAGTCTAAGAGCTCTGAAAATGCTAGCTGCTAGTATTAATATTATCAAATGGCCCAAGAGAGCAAAGAGGAGGCCACAATGCCTTTAATGAACTGGCCTCAAAAGTCACACACTGTCATCTCTATCACACACTCGGTCACACAACCAGCTCTGATTCACTGTGTAAGGAAATTAAAAGTGTAAATACCAGGAGGCAAACATCATTTGGGAGTACTTGGAGGCTGCTGACTACATATGTTTTCATGCTTTTTAAATTGGCATCTAAAATATTCTTCATAAATACAAATAGTTGTAAGTGGTATACTTTTTTGTGTATATTATTTAAGTGCATAGGTATGTTAATATGGATTATGTACATATAGACCTATTTTAATAAAACTCTTACATCTGTAACTTAATTTTAGTATATGGAAGATGCCCACCATAAAGCCAATTGAAAAAGAAATTTGACCTAATTAAAAAATTAAAATAAATATATTGATATCCATTCCTGTCATAATATACTTCTGAATTCTTATTCCAACAAAAAGAAAAAAAAAGAGACACAGATTGACAGTGAAGAGAAAGAGAGAGAAAGTTGTCAGGCCTTGCTGGGAGTCTGTTACCTAGATTCAATAAGCCCGGTATTTTTTATGGATGCTATCTTTGCTGTGTTCCAGAAGGATGCTTCCTTCAGATAAATGCATGTTCTACTTATGTTATAATATTCCTTTGTTAGAATATTTTTGCACTTTGGACCAATGCACCATGCAAAGATTCAGAATGGGCATATTTTGATTGCAGTCAAAGGACAATTATCAAAGGCGTGTGGGATAAGAAGACAGGTAGACCCCAAGTAGCCACCTAGGCAAGTCAGTTTTAGGAAAGAGCAGCTATGGATGTCATGGATCTCAACATTGATAAGCTGAAATCTCTCCTTGCCCTCACATCCTCGGAAGGTGTTTGAGTTCCCCCAGTGGTACACATTTCCTCAGTTAGGATACCTCAGCCTAAAAGACTTAATACAATTTTAAGTATAACATGAAGATTGCATGGCATGTATTCATTAAGTATCTACCAGAGAATTCTAATTCCTGAGAGCAGTTACAATTCTCATACAACTGCCTGTTCTAGTGCAAATAAGGGCTTCTTTCACACGGGTTTCTACATCCTTGATGATGAGAACCATGTACTGCATACCTATATTGCCCTAGGGCTTACTCCAGTGCTATCAGAAACAGGACATCGATGGACCATTCCTTCTCCATACCCTCATACACCCATGGTCAACATCATTGATGTGGCCTCAGAATTCTTGGCAACACAAAGTTCGAGGTGACCCTCCTAATCTACTAACATAACACATCAGTTAGGCCCTATTTCCCATCTTAGTGGCCAATCCATTGCTGTAATGTTAATAAATGCCATAACAGCTTGCATGACACTCTCTAACTTCGCATGCCTAAAAGTCTCATAAAGATCACAGTATCACGTTGCTGCATTCTATTGTCTAGAGAAAGTCATCAGAGCAGACCAGCCCCAAAGGATAGAAAATTGTGTCACTGCTTTAAGGGAGCTGCTGCGAACTCACCTTGCAAAGGACATGGATACAAAGAGGAGGAAATTTTTGGCCAACCTTTGCAACCTATCACACATATTTTTGGCACAAGTAGCATTCTCCTATTTGGTTCCTCACCCCCACCTAGACTGGACTTCTCAGTTAGTATTGTTTGAAAGAGAGCTATGTCAGGCCACAGCATAAATGGTTGAGATTTGAAGATGAGTGATATAAACCCTTAAATATCTTCAAGGGGTTCACAATATAAGTAAATAATGAGCCAGTTCAGTTCAAAGGCATTGAGCAGTAGCTCTGTACTATCCGCTCTACCTGGCAATAGAGAGACAGAGAGGAGTGAGACCCCACCTCTCATTTGAAGAAACTCAGAGAAGAAAGGAAAGAAATAAAGAAGCACTTTGCTCTTCTGTAACAAAGTATGTCACAGAAGCCCTTGGCATTTTTGAAGGCTGAGATTTCCTTATTCACACATTGCCTTCTTTAAGAAAAGACACACAGTATAGGCTTCGTAGGGAAAAGAGGAAAGCGAGAACATGAGTGTATACTGGAGGACTCCTCTCAGCCACTGATGAAATGGACTTTCTGTACTGAGCCTCTCCATCTCTGTGCAGATGAGAATGTATGGACAGGACATTGCCTTGGAGGAAGAAATGGTCTGTATCCTGAGATGCTGGGGGCCTCCAGGAAATTCAGCAGAACTGCCCAACCCCCCCTCCCCAGCCTTGATTGTTAGGCCTTTCTGAGGGTCTATAAATAGCACTGTTTATAACAGATATCTATAAATATACTTGTTATGAAATTGCAAACATCAACTTTTGTCTGCTGTATATACTCACATTCATTGATGGTTTGTAGCAGATAATTATTGTAAATTAGGCATTATTGAATTTGAGAACTGCAAAGAAAACACTATTTCTTGAGTTGAACCATGCAAACAATACATCCTTACATCAGGGCACAGAGGCACTGTGGGCTGATCATCAGCTCACCCTTCAGAAGGGACACAAAAAGGAACAATCCCTGAGCTTCAGTTTCCTCAACTATGAAGCAAGAGGTGTGAGAGTCAGTTTGGAGTCTCTGGGACCTCTTGTCCTTCCCTCAGTTTCTACTTCCCTTTTATTCTACATTATAGTGAAAATTCCAAATGTCACCTAACAGTGGGACTGTTCCCATCTTTTAAAAGCCTTTGAAGTCAGGTGTTATGTCAATATTGCTCACAGTTTGTTAGGAGCACTTACATAGCGTAGCATTTCAGAGATAGAGAGGGTGAAATAAATGTGAAATAAATCATTAAAGAAGGAATGCATAAATGACTGGAGGTGACAAGCAACACTAGGATGAGAGATGATGTTTTGTCAGGACTCAGACCTTCGGCTGACAGTGTGAATCATACAAGTCCTGCTTCTTGCCAGCAATGTCCCAATGTCAGCAAAAGACAAACCCAAGCAGTGACATGACTCCCATGACCCATTCCTTCTTGAAATATCAGCCAGGCCACTTCCTCCAGTCACATGGGATAGGCCCTGGGGTTGGGCTCCTCTCACATTCTTAGGAATGCAGGCTCTTGTCTTCCCAGAGACCCTCAAATATATGCCACATTGCTAATGTCCTCCAGGGAACGGCTATGGGAACAACCTCGGGTCTTGCAGGAAGGAAGAAGGTTCAGGGAAGGCCGTGACTCACAGTTATTTTAAGCTCAAGTCCTCTCAGTTCAAGCAGAGGTCACACTTCTTTCTTGAAGGCAGAGGAGCCCCAAACCTGGTGTGGGCTTAAGAGAAAGAACCGCCATCTTGGGCTTTTAAGAAGGTGGCCTCTGCCACTGTCCCCCAACCCTGACTCCAGTGATGTCCTTGAGCTAGTGCCTTCTCTTCAACGAATTTTGGTATTTCAATCTTTAAAATTCATCTACCTTGAGAACCTACTACATGCCCGGAATAGTTTTGGGTGTTAAAGATAAGGCTGTTAAAAGGAAAAAAAAATCTGCTCCTAGGAAAAGTTTATTTTAGTGGCAGGAGACAAATAATAAGAAAATAAAAATAGCAGTATGGCAGGTGATGGTATATGCAGGAACAATAAAGCAGACTTTGAAAAAGAATGTTGTATGGTGGCTCATGCCTGTAATCCCAGCACTTTGGGAGGCCAAGGCAGGATGGTTTCTTGAGGCCAGGAGTTCCAGACCAACCTGGGCAACATAGTAAGACTCTATCTTTATAAAAATAAGAAAATAAAATAAGTGGCATTAGGGGGAATGGAAAGACGTGCAAAGACTTTGGTGTTTTCTATAGTCAGGTCAGGAAACGTTATTGGCATAGTGATGTGAAGGCTGTGAGGGAGCAAGCTAAGGAGATATGCAGAGGGAGGGAGCTAGAATGAGAGGCAGGGGAAGTGCATTCCAGGAAGTACACAGACTCCCAAGGCAGGACCATAGTGGAGTGTTCAAGGAACAGAAAGCACGTCAGCAGGCTGGAGAGGGACAAACCAGGAGAGAAGCCCCTGGGAGTCACAGTCAAGACATGGCATTTTCTTCCAAGTCAGATGGCAAGAAAGCCATGGAGGATTTCGGATAGCAGAATATAACAGACAACTGGGTCAAAGCAGAGAGACCAATTAAGAGAATTAGGCAGATTCAGGTGTATTTGACAGGATGTGCTCATCGATTTAACATGGAGTTGAGAGAAAGAACAAAATTAAGTTTAACTTCAAGGTTTAGGGCCTGAGTAAATGAACAAAATATATATGAGATGTACTGGAACATTTGCATATATGTGTTTTTGAGATGTCTTTTGTAAACCCAAATAGCCACGCTGGATAGGCAGTTGGATATCTAAGTCTGGAGAACAGAAGGGAGTCCTTGACTAGTCAAGAAACCTTTCAGAATCAGGGTATCTCACCTAAAGCACAACACACAGAAAATGACTTCAGTGACTATTTTCCCAGTTCTCCCAAGTATTACACATACATTTACTACCAAATGCATAGAAGTTAATTCTTCCCATGCAATGTGTGCCTTACAGTGATGGTTCTCAAAGTATAGCCTAGTACCCAGCAGCATGACATCACCTGGAACTTGATGAAAATGCAAACGCTTGGGTTCCACCACAAACTTCCTGAATCAGAAACTGGGCACCGAGAAGTATGGAACCAAGCCCTCCAATTGCTCTAGACCCCTGAATTAATGCCTAGGACACTGGGGCTTAATTTCTTTTGGAACCCGAATGAAGAAACTGAGAAACTATAAAATGATGTGATTTGGTTTAGTGATACTCTGTAAAAATAGTTTCATCTACTGTACCTTCTTACAGGGCAAGAGACTTAAATATATCATGGGCTTTCATGTACTGTACCTCTCTAATCAGCTTTGTGCTTCCAAATGTGCACTTTAATGTTGGCTTGTCCAGCCACATTGTGAATGGCAAAGACATAAATTACAACTGAGGTTAGCACTGGAGTGGGTGCCTTGAAATGTAGTCATAAGTATAATAGTAAAAATAACTCATAATCTAAATATTCTTTTTAGAACTAACATACTCCATCATGAATTTGTCCATTGGTGAGTGCATCCTTGGAGAAGCATGAAATGCAGCTTTAAGCCACGAGTCTTAAATATTTAACACTAGTCTACAAATAATTTCCATTCCTAAGGGAATGATTTTAACTTAATCGGAGGGTAAAATTCACTCATTCAGTTGGTATACATATGCTAAATACAAGGAAGGAAGGGCAGGAGGGAGGGAGGGGGGGAGGGAGGAAGGAAGGAAAGGAAGGAAGGAAGGAAGGAAGGAAGGAAGGAAGGAAGGAAGGAAGGAAGGAAGGAAGGGGAAAGGAAAGGAAAGAGGGAAGGAAGAAAGGGAAGGGAAGGGAAGGTAGGGGAGGGAAGGGAGGGCAGGGGAGGGGGGGAGGGGAGAGAAGGAGGAGGGAATTACCTAAGTCCCTAATTGCCTCAGTGTGGTTAGGTTTAGTAACTAGGCATTCTCAAAGCTCACTGCTGTGTGTTTCATCTCCAGCTTCTACAGATTCTGGCTGTTTTAACCTCCTGCAAAATGTTTGGCTTCAACAGGTTTTGGTTTGCTTCATCTGACTAATGAGAATAATGATAATATCTACCAACAATGAAGCTAAAACTTTCAGAGGGAAATCAGTGCGCATCATTAAAATGTTACATCTTTATAGGGCCATTTGTCTTGACACTGATCTTATTTGTAATTGCATATACATATTGTACTTTTACAAATGTATCATTCACAGTGGATAGGAACAACTGTAGAGTTTACAATTTTTTTATCAGGCATAGCTGGAACAATATCTAGAACTTACTATTCATTCAATAAATAGGTGTCAGATAATGAATACATGAGTAAACAGGAACCCTGACTTACAGCATAGGATTACAGGACTGGGGAGACAATCATACTACAACTGCAGTCCAGGTATGTGCAAAGCGCTCTCTGGCTCCGAACTTAACTAAGGTGTTTGGATTTTTGAACTTCACCTCCTCAAGAGTCTGTTTCCTCTTAATTGGGAGTACCTGAGCCTGGGCCATATTAGCCAATAGTTCATGGTTAGGCTTTTCACAACCTTCCAGGGATGTTCAGTGAAAATCAGGATGTAACTGAAGAGCACACGAACAGTAACAATTAAGACTTTATGAGTAACAGAAAAGTCATCTAAGAGTGACTCTGACCTAAGGGCCTTTCTTTTTATGTAAAAATACCTCTTCACTTACCAAGACATCCAAAAGTAGCAGTCTAAGGATCGTTCCAGCATCTTAATGGTATTATAGAAGAACACATGACTTATCCCTCCACTCTGCCATCCACGAGTTATTGACGTCAGCTTTCAGGTCATTTGCTTCCTCGTGGTTACAAAATAACCATTTTGCTCTCTGCATTAGGTGTTCCTTCAGCCTGGTTTTTAACTGTATTATGTGAAACGTAATTTATACAGAAAAAGCACATAAAGACTAAATAAAGAACCTAACAGAGACAATGTAACCAGCACCCAAGCCAAGAAACAAACATTGCCAAAACACTTTACACTGTGGGTCTCTTCCCGTCCTCCTTCAGGACATAATCATGTTCCTGGTTTATGGAGACCCTTTGCTTGTGTCTCTTTAGAAATTTATCACTTATGTGGACATGGCTAAATGGTACAGCTTTGTAGTTTCCCCCAGTTTTATCTCTCATATAAATGGAATTATATTATATGTAAGCTTTTGTAAACTGCTTGGTTTATTCAGCATTTATTTGGTAATTTTCACACATTTTATTTTGTAGAGTTGTAAGATAATCATTTTCATTACTGTATAGAATTGTGTTTTAAGTATCTACCACAATCTGTCTGGACTGTGTCTTGTTTGGGGCGGTTATAAAAACACAAAAAACAAAAACAAAAGCAAACCGCCACTACAAGCATTGTTGTAATGTGGTGATATTCTTCATCATGCTAAGGAACTTCTCTTCTACACCTAATTTGTTAGAAGATTTATTTATTTATTTTTATTTTTTTGAGCTGGAGTCTTGCTCTGTCGCCCAGGCTGGAGTGCAGTGGCATGATCTCGGCTCACTGCAAGCTCCGCCTCCAGGGTTCATGCCATTCTCCCGCCTCAGCCTACCAAGTAGCTGGGACTACAGGCGCCACCACCTCACCCAGCTAATTTTTTGTATATTTAGTAGAGATGGGGTTTCACCGTGTTAGCCAGGATGGTCTCAATCTCCTGACCTCATGATCCGCCTGCCTTGGCCTCCCAAAGTGCTGGGATTACAGGCATGAGCCACTGCACCCAGCGAGAAGATTTTTTTTAATAAGTCTTGAATAAATATTAAATTTTATCTAATACATTTTACTGCCTCAAGAAGATTATATCGATCTTCATTATTTATTAATATAGTAAATTAGATTATTGACTTGCTACCTTTCAAAACCATGTATTCCTGTGTTAAACCCAATGTGATCATAATTCGCATCTTTTTAAATTTATCTGATGTCAAATTCAGCTTGCTGATTTGTTAACAATTTTTCGTCTGAATTCATGAGTGAGGTTTACAGAAAATTTACTTTCTTCTAATGTTCTCATTGGGTTGTATATTATGGTTATGCTTTCCCGATAAAATTAACTAAGGAGTGATTCCTCTTTTTCTGTTCCCTAGAAGTTTGCATTTGATTTCCATGTTACTTGAATGTGAAGCCAATTGAGCTTCAACTTTTCTTTGGGGGGTATTTTTTAACCATTAATTTAATTTGTTAAATGATATAAACCTATTTAGGTTTTCTATTTTTCATGCGCACTTTTGGCAAGTCCCTCACCCCACATACACATGAATATTAAAAAGAAATATTTAAATACACTGGCATAAAGTTGTTTGGAATATCATCTTATTCACTTTTAAGTGTCTACAGGCTCTGTAGTGGCTCTCCCTTTTTATTTGCGACTTTGGTAATTTGTATTTCCTTTTTTTCTTAATCAGCCTCTGAGAAGATTTTAAAGTTTAATATTTTCGTTTAGTTTTGTTTTCAAATAACAAAGGTTATTGGCACAACCTTTCTCAATTTGAGATCCATGAGAGAATTAACTCCTACAGAACATGATGTGAGTGACCCTCTTCTCAGTTCTCCGAAGGATGGTACAGAGCTTGTAATACCCTAGACATACAGGGAAAAAAAGTTAACTCATCACATACAGCAGGTGCCTTAGGACACAGGTCAGCACACTAAGGCCCCTGGCTTGGACATCTGGCTCATCATCTGTTTTGTAGATAAAGATTTATTGGAAACATAAGATTCCACACTCAAATGCAAGATTTCCTAATAGAAAATCCAGCAAAAGTCAGAGGCTGCAAACAGGGGCCTGGTTGTATTTTGTTTGGCTAACACATGGTTTCAAATACAGCAGCTTAAAAATTAGGGAAAAAATAAAGATTTACTGAAACACAGCCATGCTCATTTATTTACTTACTGCTTACATGGTTTCCACGGCATTTTCACACTGCAAGGACAGAGTTGCATAGTTGTAACAGAGACCAAAGGCCTTACAGCCTGAAAGCCTAAAATACTTACTTTCTGGCCCTTTACAATAACAGTTTGCTTAGGTTCCCCCTAGAAGAAAACCTAGGCAATACCATTCAGGACATAGGCATGGGCAAAGGCTTCATGACTAAAACACCAAAAGCAATGGCAACAAAAGCCAAAATTGACAAATGGTATCTAATAAATTAAAGAGCTTCTGCACAGCAAAAGAAACCATCATCAGAGTGAACAGGCAACCTACAGAATGGGAGAAAAATTTTCCATCTATCCATCTGACAAAGGGCTAATATCCAGAATCTACAAGGAACTTAAACAAATTTACAAGAAAAAAACAAACCCCATCAAAAAGTGGGTGAAGGATATGAATAGACATTTCCCAAAAGAAGATATTTATGCAGCCAACAAACATGAAAAAAAGCTCATCATCACTGGTCATTAGAGAAATGCAATTCAAAACCACAATGAAATACCATCTCACACCAGTTAGAATGGCAATGATTAAAAAGTCAGGAAACAATAGATGCTGGAGAGGATGTGGAGAAATAGGAACACTTTTACACTGTTGGTGGAAGTGTAAATTAGTTCAACCATTGTGGAAGATAGTGTGGCGATTCCTCAAGGATCTAGAACCAGAAATACCATTTGACTCAGCAATCCCATTACTGGGTATGTATCCAAAGGATTATAAATCATTCTACTATAAAGACACATGCACATGTATGTTTATTGTGGCACTGTTCACAATAGCAAAGACTTGGCACCAACCCAAATGCCCATCAGTGATAGATTGGATAAAGACAATGTGACACATATACCCATGGAATACTATGCAGCTATAAAAAAGGATGAGTTCATGTCCTTTGCACAGACATGGATGGCACTGGAAACCACCATTCTCAGCAAACTAACACAGAAACACAAAAGCAAACACTGCATGTTCTCACTCATAAGTGGGAGTTGAACAATGAGAACACATGGACCCAGGAAGGGGAACATCACATACAGGGGCCTGTCAGGGGATGAAGGCCTAGGGGAGGGATAGCATTAGTAGAAATACCTAATGTAGATAACGGGTTGATGGGTGCAGGAAACCATCATGGCATGTGTATACCTATGTAACAAACCTGCATGATCTGCCCATATATCCCAGAACTTAAACTATATATACATACATATATGTGTGTGTGTGTGTGTGTGTATATATATATATATATA